>NW_008681893.1:5705-23117 GCF_000695815.1 Acanthisitta chloris
TTACAAAAAGAAGCCAGGCATTTTCTCTTTCTTACACTTTCTTCAATAACACACAATGCTTCTGTAATTCAAAATTCTCTCATTACTTTGATACTGATTGGAGCAGAATATGATCTACTTTTCTTTTTCCCTAAAAGACTGGTTTAGATCTGCTGCACAGAAAACAAACCATAAAAATGTGGTTTTGTCAGTTTTATGCAAGGAGACAGGACTTTAAGACATGTGGGGTTAAAGGTTGAAACACTCTCAATTCATCATCCAGCTCTAGTTCTCAAGTATTTGGCTGTTCAATTTTGCAAGCACAGGACAGCAATTATATGTGGAAACTGAGAAATTAGAACTCTTATCAAGCCCAAGTATTTGTATAAGGGCACAATTTCAGGGGAAAAAATAGCAAACCAAATTCAAGGTGTATAAGGGGACATACAAGGACTGCAATATGGTTTGAAAGTTTACCTTAAAAAGATAGAATCTGTTAAATGTTTGCTAACCAGGCCCCCTATACATGTATGTGGGAGGCAGTGGTTCTAAAAAATGCCCTTAAAATAGATAAGTATTTCTCCATATCTTTATGGATAGCTGACTTTGGGAATTTTTTTGACTATACAGTGCCTCTGAGCATTTCCAAGAATTATTATTATCCAGCTCCATAGTGATATAAAGCAAGTGAAAAGCACTGAGTTGAACATTCCACAAACATATATCATGAATACTTAGATTCTGAAAATTGTGTTCACTGCAAAAAACTGCTAAGTTTTTCTACATTTAAAATTGTAATCTTGATAGGGGGCTTGATTTTTGGAAGAACAGTCTCATTTTGTGCTTACCAGAAACTGCTGCAATTTTCCAAATAAAAATTTGCACAAGCTTGTTATTCCATGACTGAGCCTTCTTCCAAAAACCAAAAATGAAAGAATGGCTCATCTGTTAATCAGGAGATTGAAACTATTTTTTTTTTAATTTCCATTTCTTCTTCTTTCAGTGTCAGCTTTCTTACACTCCCCTTGATCCATAGGTGAACTAGCCTGAGAAGTTTGCCCCCTGCACAGATATGAATGACCATCACCACAAACAAATGGTCTACAGGATACAGCTCACATAGATTGAAAGCCAATAAACCTGCTAACCAGGAGCTCTCTGCATCCCCAGTTCATCAAAGCAACAATTCTGCTCAGAAAAATAATGCAAAGAATTTGGGACAAGACCTTACAAGTTCATCCAGCAATGCTAGCTGAAACCTGATGAGCTCCTTTTAAAGACAAATAGGTAGATATTTATAAGCTAATTGTTTCTCCACTAATCTTCAGAACACATGCCATGGCCACGTGGAACACAGGACTATGGCAATCCTTCTAATATGAGCTGTAAAACCCCAAGCCTTTTGATGCATTTAACCCAACTGAAGGACTTTCTTTTGGATCAGAGAATTTTCTGTGGGTTGGGAATTTTAAGAGCTGACTCTCACTTTCTGGGAAGTTAAATTATGCATGAAAATTGCAGAGTTTGCTTGTAGTGATTAGAAGCCAGAGTCCATATTCTCTCTCATATACTGTCTGTGCAAACCAGGAATCACAGTGTTGCTTCTGGCTTTCTTTTTCATTGTGAATACCACTCTCTTGAAAAGACAGGATGAAAAATATTGCTACAGCGTTTTGGGCACAGGATGGTGAACTAAGTAGAAATAGTTACATTAAATCTATTTACAAAGTGACCATGCATAACTCACTAGGAAGAGCTGGCATTGGCTCTCAGAAAAAAATAGAAGCCAGTTCCAAAAAGAAGACTTGTGAATGCTTTGAGGTTTAACAAAACCAAACAAAAACTAAACAAACAAACACAACCTCACCATATTATTTATTTTTTGAAGCATGTTTATACCTTAGAAACAGCATTCACTTGGGGTAGGACTTAGTTTTGTATCAGTAGAAAGTCCCAACATGGGAGTAGTCCTACAATCAAAATCCCCTCTGCCAGTGCCACTTCTTTCATTCAGGGCTCCTGTCTAAGTAATACCATCAGAGGACAACATCTGGGAATATTAACTCTGCCTGCATTACACACATTATACCAACAAAATTTTTTCATTTCCTTGACTCCTGAAGGATGACAGAGGAAGGATTCCTCTAGAAATGAAAATGGGCCAAGTATTTGCCTAGTATCCAATCACGCTGCAATGAAGAATGGGACAATTTTCTGTTTTCAGAGAAGGGGCAGATTAGGATGCTTTTAGCCTCTTATCAAAGTTTCTACTGACTGTTCTGTTACAGACTATGCTGCAATGAAGAATGGGACAATTTTCTGTCTTCAGATAAGTGGCAGATTAGGATGCTTTTAGCCTCTTATCAAAGTTTCTACTGACTGTTCTGTTACAGACTATGTCCCCAGCCACACATTCCCCAAAACGTAACTTCAGGGGCAGAAACATTATTCTACAAAAGGAAATAAAATTCCACTGCAGTTTTGAATCATGTGTATTCAAGTTGCAGTACTACTCAATAAGAATAGTAGTATCTGGAACATAAATGAAAACTTAAGAGCAGTTTGGATACTCATCCTCCTAGACTCCTCTGAAGTAACTTGCTGAGGGAGTAGCATGATGGTCTAAAAGTAATTATCCTGGCAAAAAGAAGGTGAAAAAAGTTTCAGCTTCTTGCCATGTTTTTGTTTAGCTTCAGATATATAATTTTGGATATCTGATGTACAGTGAAAGCAAAGAGGAGGTGAAAAAACTTCAGTTACTAAAAGAATATTTATTTTAGTCATCTTGATTAACCTTAGTTGTTATTATGTCAAGCATTTTTTATTCTGCTTGTGGAATATAACACCTCTATAGGCCAGATGTTCAAAATGTGCCTCAACTCAGTGTCTAGTTACGTGAAGCAAACTCTCTTGCATGTGCCCTTGTTCTTGTTAGCTGTTGAGAGCAGAAGTGATAGAAATGGCATTAGCATCAATCAGCCTATTTAAAAAAAAAAAAAAAAGGAGACACAGCTGGCCCATAGGAGTTCTGGGTTTAGAAGTTGTTATTTGTCAACCCAAAAGGTAGCAGCTAACAGATCAGTGAGTGACTTAAGCATGTAAGAATGGAGATCACCCTAGGTGTCTGAAAATTTGAGCCTCACTGAATTCTTTCTTATGCTATCAGAACAGTGTTGTACTTGTTTCATTATAACAAGATAGATTTAATGTTAACTGTGGCTGGTAGTTCAGATATTTTTATCTTTCAGAGCACTACATTTAGGACAAAGTCAATGTTGTGGACCCTTCAGCTGTACTGAAATTCAGTGAATATTCTCCCTGCATTACACACAGCAAAATTTCATTGATATCAGTACTGGCTGGTGCATAGAATACACAATACAGGTCTATACTGAAGCTCAAGAATCACAATTTTGCTTTCTATATTAAACTTCTGCTCTTGTATTGATTCTTTTCCTACCCACTTTCCTCAAGGGTAGCACTAAATTGCTTGCAGGCTTCGCTGGGGGTGGGGAGGAGGGGGAAGAGGGTGATGGAATCAGTGATGGAGACCTGTAGTGATTCACAAACAAACTTTCCCAATTTCCCTATGTCTTATTTGCTCAGTTTGAAAGAGACACTGAATAATAGCTTTAAAAATGTAAAAGTGAAATATAGTCCTTTCTTTCTGGGGAATAGACTCCACAAGTTTAAATCATTAAACTATAATTATACTCTGAACATTGAAAGGATTTGCAGTAAAAATATCAGGTTGAGATTAAGTCAATAAAATTAATCATTCGTAACCCTGAAGGAGCAAAAGGGTTGAAAAATGCTACAAAATTGAAAGCTACCATGAGCAAAGGGACTCAGGGAATTCATTTTAATTCACCACAGCCAAGTTCAAATACAAGCTGTTCTTTGTTATTCAACCTGTGGTATTATTTTTCATACAGTCACTCACATCTGACCAAGCCATAATCACATACTGTAGAGTTTTCTTTATCTGATTGTAGAAGTTTCCTGGTTTAGCTATACATTAACAATGAACTGCATATGGATGGGGTGGTGTCACACAGTGGACTATATTCTATTCACCTAACCACATCTATGAGTGTATTAAGTGCCTCAAATCTGGGACTTGAGCAATGAGTAGTAAAGTTGGCCTTCAGTCACTACTCTCACTCCCTTACATGGGCCTTACAGACATTTCATATCATGAATTCTTTGCTTTTTCCAGCAGCACAGACAGCTCTCCTGCAGTAGTCTAAGGGAAGGTTATTAATTGCAGTAACCTTTTCTCTCTCATCTGGTTTAACAATTGACCATGCTGTCTAAAACAGTACTTCTTAATCCCCAAGGTATGTTCTACCCATGAACACCTGCAAACAGCAAATGCAGCCATCTCCCCTTCAAGGATCCACATGCTATGATCATGGGCAGAGATTTTAGAGTAGAAATTATCTAAGAAATGAGGTGTGAATTTAAAGGGTTGGGAAAGACATAGGAGAGATTGTGTAAAGGACATATGATGAAATCCCTAAGAGGCAATTTGTAATTCAAATAGTACATACTTGTGCTTTTGGATCTGAAGTGACCTGATCCATCTGCTCTGAAAATCAAGATGTGTCTGTGAAATGAGGGACTGTGCATTATGGCTGAATTTTAATTTGGCTGCAAAGATTTAGGTTTTTCCTCTAGCCCTGAGAAAAGTAAAACCATGAGATCTGTTTTTACTTCAGTGTAGTATATTAGCCACCTGATTTTACAGCTATGGAAGTGGGGACAGTTGTGTTTGAAGACTTGGAAGTAATGGAGAGAATTGCTTAATACATGGCGTAAAGTAACATTTCCAACTGAAATCAACTAAAGTTCAAACATGATAACCAGTATTTGCAGTGAAATAGTTTCAGTGAAAACATAACCCATGATAGCACAGCTCCATGCTATTGGCCTAACATGGCTTTCTTTCCAGAATATTCATAAAAATTAGCTGAAAGCTTTGTTTATTTGCAAGATTTCCACCAAAGCTAGTTTAAATAGACAGATTTTGAGTAAGATTTCCAGAAACATATATCAGCCATCTGCAGGCAAGTTTATTTCTGAAAAGACATTTATAAATTTACATCCAATATAAATATAGAGCTGTTAGGCAATTAAGCTGGAAAATGTGCATTTTTCAGACAGAAAATAAACATCTAGCCAGTTGATGTACAAGTACCATGATTTAAAATTTGAAAACATAACTTTCTGCACCCAATGTTGAGGCTGAATTTCTACTTGAAAAACAGAATGAGTAAATGTTCTTGACTATGTGGATTTTTTTTTTTATTCTTCTCAATCTTCCACATGATTTAAAAGCAATCTTCACTCACATCTCCCTCTTATTCTTACCCTATATACAAGACCATCATAATGAGCTGTACTCTGCCACACTTTTTCAGGAAAATGTCCACTTCAAGTCAAAGGGAATTTTGCTTGACAGGCCTTGAGGAAGGACTTTTGGACTAAATGTAATTCCTGGAATTATTTTCTTATCACCTAGGGATTTAAGTGAAAATTAAACTTTATTTTAGGCTGCCAGTTCTTAGGTGGAGAGCACTGAAAAGTACCACAGCTTTGCTTCAGTCACCTTATGGCAAAAACAGAGTTTTCTTTCCAAGCTCTTGTTCCTATCGCTTTCCTCAGCTATGACCTTTGGCCTAAAATATTTTGCTATTGTTTCTATCCCCACTGAGATTTCCTACCTTTTGTAATCTTCCTGTTTTAAGAACATCCATCTATTCCTTCAGATACACAAAATAGTGTAATGATATTTACTTAGCTGAAGATTTGTTAAAATACTTTTGGAATAGTTGAGGCAGAACTTATTTGGCTTTAAAATATCATTTGCAGCATCTGTGCAGCTCCCTGTGAGCAAACTGATAAATTTTTGTGATGGAAAAGTTTTGTGAAATAAAAGAAGGAGATAGTCACAAACCATGGTATTTTCAAAGATGTATATAAGGTCTTGGTGCAGGAGCAGATCAGAAGATGACTTTCCACATCTATGTGAAACCCCACTAGCATTATTAATAGGAAACTGCATTGATGCACTTCTTACAAATACTCTTAGAATTTCACTGGTACACTTCTGGAAATAGAAAATGAATGGATGAGGAGGAATGTGACACAAGGTCATTAATTCTGTCATCCACCTGGTCTGAAACTGCATTTTTAATGCGCAGGAAAAATGAGATGTGACAGGTATGCTGGGCTTGCTAAAGAAAAAGAAAGATAATATAGGTCTTTTGAACATGATTCTCTTTGAAATAATATCTATAGATTGCTGCTGTGCTCAAAGTCATTAAAGCTGAAAAGAATAAAATCATTACCATTTTTTTAACAGTAGAATTTAGGTGTGGTTCCCTGACCTGCTCATGGGATAAAAATGTGTTTGGAAGGAGTGAGCTAATGGTTTCTGAGCTGTGCTGTACCACTCCCTAAAATCTCCAGCAGCATTAGCAGCTAGTCCACATTATTCCAATCTCTGTAATATTAACTTTCACCCACACTAATATTTATATAATCTGTAGTATTTGCGTAGTTTTACTTTACACTTTGTTTTAGAGAAAGAAATGGATGTGGAGGGCAGATCCATTAGTATCTTTTGGACACGATGATCTAGATGCACGTTCTGGCTACACAGGTCCCTATAAAGCTGCCAAGTGCCAGAATCAGGAAGATAAATAAGAATAAACACCTTGATACTCTTGCCCTGTATCTTATACATGTACCCTACATAGTCAGAATTGTCTACCATCAGAAGGAGGAGTCTGTGCTAGCTGGGTTTGGTTTTGTGTGGTACATTTTGGTACTTTTCATGTTTGCATTTTCACAGTATTCATTGCAGCCTCAGCTAATGATCAGGGCCCCCTGTGCTAGATACTGGACAAACACAGAAGAGAGTTCCTGTCCAAAAGGACTTAGTAAGTTAAAGAGTGGAACAGACACACTTTGCCAGAGAGGGATGCAGAAACACCAAAACAAGATGCTATTTGTACACTACACAGAGAATGAAATCAGCAAATCTGTTTCAAGCATTGTCTAACTTCTGCTCCTCATTCCCTCAACATACCAAGAGAGATGCTAAGTAACCCTGATGTTGTAAGTGATATGCACTGTAGATTGAATTTGCACCCCTTGCCTCTGGTTAGTAAGAAACAGTTCTCTGCACCATGGAAACCATAAGCTATGTATGTCTGTTTGGAAAGAATGGCAATTGCTGCAATAATAGATGGAATCCAAACCCCTGTCCTAAACCACATATGCTGTGATATAAAGGTTTCCTGTGACAGAAACACAACCAGAGATGTCTGAGAGTGGTCAGAGTTCTGCCACCTGAGAGACCTGCAAATAAGGATGATAGAGGCACCACTCCTACCTGGAGGCTGAGACCACCGTGTCCTTCCTGTGAATTATGATAGTACATTGCAACCTTCAGTCCCCTCTTCATTCTTCTAAAAAAAGGGTTTACTCCATCTCTATACAAGCATTAAACTATCACACACATATAGCTCTTCTTTCCTTTTAAATTATGTTCTTTATGACAGGCAGGGTGAATTTTAGCCTGTATGGGAGCTCAGAATCATAGAATCATAGAGTCAACTGGGTTGGAAGAGACCTCAAGGATCATCAAGTCCAACCCTACCATCGTTACTAGACCATGGCACTAAGTGCCACAATAGAAACACAAAAGAAACACAACAGTATGCTGAAAAGCCAGTTCCTAGGTGCAAAACATCCATGTAAAATCTTGAATACCTAGCCCTCAAGTATCTAAATCTTCACTGTAAAACATAGTAAAGTCAAGCTAAGAATAGTCCCCTGATGCTCCAGTAATTCTCATAATTGATTTTCTATATAGGCTGCAGTAAGAGCTGACTGGAGTCAGCTAGTAAAAAGGACTAGAGTCTTCATATATTACTTCCTTGTTAAGTAAGATTTAAAGTACTACTGCCTCCTGAATATATGCAAAATGAGGCAAAAGCTTCCATGTCCTGAAGAGTGATTTTTAAAAAAAATCTGGAAAGTTGTCTATGAACTAAGAAAAAGAAAAAGAGTCAAAACAGGAAAATGAAAAGAAGAAGTAGAAAAAAGTTTTAAAAAAATAAAGTAGAAGTAGAAAAGAAGGAAAGGGAAAGGGAAACATAAAACAAAAAAGAAAATTTAAAAAAAAAAAGAAAAGGAGGGGAAAAAAGAAAAATAAAAGAACGGAACCCATATTTAAGCTTTAAATTTTGCGTTCCTGAAGAATACTGCTTATTTAAACCAGACTTTGGAAACCTTGCTGTAGTTTCAGACTGTAAAGCAACAATGTGCAATGCTAAAGATATTTCCTTTTGGAGTAATAATCCAGAATCCCCTTTTTTTCTCTCTCTCTCGATTTAAGAATATTTTAATTGGAAAGATTATATATTTTTAAGTTCACTTAAGCAAGCAGTTTTCTTCTAAAATATCTAGATTTCTGTTAGCACTGTTAACTACTTCATCTTCCTTCCTATGCACATACACGTCATGTCTGGAGCAAAGCAAAATAAGAACCACATGTTTCATATAAACAGTTAGATGCTTTGCATATAGATGGTGCTTAGCTGGAACAACTATAAAGGAATAAACCAAAAGGAAACAGTAGGTGAAAGACTCAGCATTTTAGCAAGAAAGCAGGAGCAATTAATCATTAATATGGAAAAAAGTAGACAGCAATAGGTGGAGGAAAGTAGTTACTACATGAGAGGAAAAGTTTTTGTTAAGCTTCCATTTGAGGTGAGCCTCACCCAACCACAGTTTGAGTCTTGTTTAAAACACACATCCAGGACCACACTCTGCCTTGATGGAACCAGTGTCAAATCCTAAACATTCATTTTCCATAGATATGAGTAAGAAGAGAATTTGTTCTTTCATCATTCCATAAATTTGCTGAATGTGTTGTTTACATTTCAAGTGTTCATAATTAAAGACAACACTATAGCTCAGAAAGGATTTTGATCTTAATTGCATCTGGTAAAACACAGGGTAACTCTACTAAAATAAACTCTGATACTTAATTTTGTTAAGTAAACTTCAGTAGAGTTACATAGATTTATCATGGTAGAACTCAGATCAAAAGCTAATTCAGTCAAAAGCAGTATCAGAGCATATAGTGCCAGACTTGTCAAGCCTCATACTTCACACAAGAGACGCTCACTGGCTCCATCTTGCTCTCCTCAGTGTGATATTTCAGTCTCAGGCGACCACACAACAGCTCCTCAGCTTCCCTCCAGCTCTGGGATCCAACATGAGATACATGTGTTTAGACTGCTGACAAATCGTGTTTGGCAGATGGGGTCCTGGGTGGGGAGGGAGGAAGAGAGGGAGGGTGGGATGCTGGAGCACAATGCACAGCCAGGAGTGGGGTTTGTTGAAAGAGCTCTCACCCTCTGAGTCCTGCAAGTAGGCAGCAGTTCCCCAGCTGCAGCCTCACACCTCTGTCTCTTCCCCATGCAGTCCCAAGCCCCACATTCCCTCTGAAAGCAGAGAGGTCCTGTAAAAGCAAAACTGAGCTCTTAACCTCGATTATAAAAATATGCAAAGGAAATTACTTCAATGATTCTCATTGCAATGAAAAGTATGCAAAACAGAACCACAGGTTGACAGGTAAGGTGTCACCACAGTAAGAAATTTTGCATTTTCTTAACATTTTGTGGAACATGATAGTTCATAACTATTGAGTTTTCCATGGTGATCACCATGGCAATGCACTATAAATTCAGTGGATATTCTCTGTGAAATGTGTTTTCCTCCTAAAAAGAAAAGGAAAGACTAAACACTGAACACTGCTAAAGAATGCTAAATGCATATTCTTTTTATTTTGTAGGCTGGCAGTCACATCCAGGCTGAAAAATGAGAGGCAAACAAGAACCAAAAGGTTCTGAGAAGGGCAACCCCGGTACATTATATAAACATATATAGCATATTTTTCAGTTCTTCTTATAATGATGCATAAAAAAGAATGCTGCTTTCTGAAAAGGTGTTTGCAATATCTACCTGATTAGTGGATATTCTGTTGTTGATTAAATAACTAAACAAAATATAGATGAACCAAATTATCTAATAATAGTAGTTTCTAGCTACAGACACACTTTTCATTTTCATTCAGAGATAGATCTGCTACTTTGGGATTATTTCCTATAAATGGGGGGAAAAAAAAAGAAAATAAAAAGGCAATGAGATTCAGGATTTGACTTGCTCCAGGCTACAAAAAGGTTAAGAGCCAGATTCTGTCTCCATTTTGCCAGGCCTGGGAAGAGGGGGCTGGGAGACAGGGTAGGGGGTCAAAGCACAGTGAACTTCAGTTACTCTTTTATCTCCCTCTTTCATCCATTATCTTCATCACCCAAGTGAAATTGTCTTTTAAGGATAATTAGGAAGCAGTTTAGTTTAAAGCAGCCCTGTGGCTGTCCTAAAACAAATGGTTAGAAGAAGAATGATAGAAAATAGACTCATTTTTTTCAGACATGGAAGCACATGTGACTTAATGAAAAAATATACAGAATTAAAACCACAGAAAGCTCGAGATTTCCTGGCTCCTGGTTGTGTCTGAATCCCCTTATTCCTCATCCAGGCATAGTGGTACTTCAGAGCTTCATTTAAACTGAAAGTTCTGACAGGATTCTCTAACAGATAAGGGCATAGGTCCTCGGACTACAAATTAGGAGGTAAAAATCACTGAAATTCAGCAATGATCAACTTCCCAGTTCACTGTCAATAGCATAAAATAGATTGAAAAAACTATTTGAAGCTAAATCATTATGAGCCCTTCTTGAATTTTCCTCAAAAAAACACCCCACAAAAACAACTTTTGAAGAAAAAATACTTTGTTCAACTTTTATCATTTCAGGGTTTTTCCCACCCTTAAAGAAATTTAAAAAAAGCTTCAAGATGATGAAAAGATACATGTCAGGCAGTCTGCATCTTACTGATGCTAACCTAATCTATCAACAGCCTGGGAAATATGTGCCTTGACAAAAGGAAGCAGATGTGCTCTTAATCCTCCTAACGTGAACCATGGGATGGGTATCCTCAATCATCCACGATGGTTTCTCTGGTGCCCTTATGTCTCTTGGTAAAGGCTGAACAGAGTATTTATCATGGAATCAGACCTTCACTTGGGGTTTGTGTACTTTTTAGCCCTTTGATCATATGCCTCATATTTAACTTAACTGAACCTTCATGGACTTTTGAAGATAATAATTGTTTTCCATTTTTCATCAGGAAAAGCTACTAGCATGAGCAATCATCCCTCTCTGCAAGCAATCCTCCTGAAATGTAGGAAGCCACTTGCCCAGTCTACTGACAGGCAAATAGTAGATGCCAGATTCAGGCTTTTTTTCAGAGAACAGTTGTTAAATCTCTGCTACTTCTTGTGGATTGGAGGCTGCCTTTACCAGTTTTCAGCAAAACTAGTTTCCTGTCTCATCAGCATACAGAGGAGAAAGACCCATGGTTTGTTAAAGCTGCCAGATGTCTCACCCAAATGTCTGAAAGCACCCAAAAAAAGAATACACCTTGTCTTTAAACACAATGTGCACAATGGACCCAATTCCTGTGAAAACACAGGCCTTCAGTTTTTGTAGGAAGCACAAAACTGGAGAGCAGGTCAACGTAGTCAGCAGTGAACAGCATTACTTATAAAAATATATGAGTTAGGATCAAATCAACAGTGCTAGCTCTTCAGCATACAGAAATCACAGCAACACAGAAAATCAGCAATTTTCTCCTAAGCTAGTGTGCCCTTTATCATTGTCTATTTCACAGGTTCATCAGAGCAAGAAGTGAAGTATGTGGACAGGATATTCTGCACTGCAGCAAACCCAGACTGACATTTAATTACTGCTCTAAACTGTACCAAAGCCAGGGCACAGTCATTCAGAAATTCAGAGGTCTATAAATGGTTCATTTCCTCTGTACACATAGTGCCCTTGGCAAAACAGTATGTGTAGTACAGTACAACAACTCTCCTACCTTGACTGAGAAAGCAGTTTAGCTTTTGTTTGAATGTAACCTCCTTTGCAAGGTATTTAAAAGTGTGGTGTATTGGATTGATCACAGGATAAAGCACTCTGCACCATCACACAAAAGTCCAGAAGTCTTTTGCTCATAGGAATAAAAAAAAACACAGGGCAAGTGATTACTTATTAATATCACATAATGAGTCAGACAGAATTCTGACTCAAATACAGGTCTCATGCCACCCAGATCCATGTGCAAATCACTAGGCCACAGTTCCTACAATCAGATTAATTAACCTTTTCATACTTTATTCTCCCCCAGAGTAAAACAATATGCTATAATACTCTTTCATCCATTACATTTATGTAACTAGAGTGCTGAACATTTATAGCACATTTTGAAAATGTAAGGTACTATGTAAGAGAGCAGAAATAAATATAATGGTTTACTGTTTGGCTACATATAGAAAGAACAAAAACATGGAGTAAAACTGCTACAGGCATCTTCCACAGAAGTGCTACCACAGGAGTCTTCCAAAGCCCAGATCAGCTCAGGATAGACAACATAAGTTCTGTGGCACTTTGCAACTCTGGAGCTGGATTCTAGTGAACTAGTGTAGATGTTTACCATGAATTGACAACATTCTTTATGCAGCTAAAATGTTCACTGACAAAAGGCAGTGCTTTATTGTGCTAACTGGATAAAATGGGTTGTTTTGTATAAAATTGGCCTGTGATTCAGGAGATCTGGATTCAGCTTCCATCTCTACCACAGATTCCTGTAGGATCATGAGCATCAAGTCCTCTTTCCATTCCTTAGATCCCCATATACAAGTATTTCACCATCAAAGCTGATGGGATTGAAAGAGGAATTGCTAAAGAAAATTCTCTAGTAAATATTGTAGAATGTACATAAAAATCAGGGCATAGGTGGTATAAAATCTATGGTTCTGTATCATCTAGATAGAAAGTCTATGCAACTGTTCAATTTAGCAAAGTTAAAAATTTCAGCTGGTTCTATTTAACATTTTTTTAAGCATCCAATTTCTTTCTTTCCCTTAGCTGCCAATTTTTTATGATTAGAAAACATTTTGTTCTCAAAGTC
Source organism: Acanthisitta chloris (assembly GCF_000695815.1). Classification (NCBI taxonomy): domain Eukaryota; kingdom Metazoa; phylum Chordata; class Aves; order Passeriformes; family Acanthisittidae; genus Acanthisitta; species Acanthisitta chloris. The sequence goes on from NW_008681893.1 coordinate 18,798, forward strand.
TTGCCATGGCTTCATTGCCATGTTTTTATGAACTAAGTGACAGAGAAGATAAATGAAGGCTCAGTTGTCCATGATTAAAGAAAAAACAAAAGAGAAGGCATTATAAAGTTCTTAACAATTGGTACAAAACCAGCAAGGCAGATGATTAGCTAATGGTTACTTCCATGAAGTGATTTTGAAGGATAAATATTTAAGGAAAAATTAAGAAATATTATATTTCCCCTCAATTTTTATGAAATAAAAACACTCCTTTATACCCAGCCTCTTTAAATTCCATATATAACTCTCCAAGTCAATTACATAGCTACAGACAATGCCAAAGAAATATAACCTGATGACATAGATATAAGCCATGATGAATATGAAGACTGCACTGAAGTTATAAAATCATTCAATAGTCATTAAAAAAATCCCAAATTGAAGTTGTGCCATGTTTACTGAATTGCCAGAAATTAAAATATAGCATGTTTTTACCTAAACAACATTTCTGTGTAGCTATATATTCACTATACTCTTGGACTTTCAAATTAGCTATTTTGCAGTTCAGTTCTGGAGTTCAGGCTGAGTTTTGGTGTTGCACTCGCCCCATCTAGCTGCAAGCAGCAGGAAGGCCAGCTAGACACAGACGAGCTAACCTCATGAAAAGGACTGCAAATCTGATTTAATTAAAGGACAGAATTTTACTTTTTACAGAAATAAAGTTTAAGACACTTTGTGATCTCTCAATACTGGTTAAGAATCCACTGAGACTATATTTTATCATATTTCACTAACACGGCAGCGACACTTGTGACTTTACAGAAAAAAGCTATTAGAAATCATTCTTAAAGGTGCACAGTCAAACACTGCTAAGTTTAGAAATGCAGAAACTGAATTTTTTTAGGGAAATTATTTTAGCCCTTTACTTTGCATGCACTATGTTTCAAAGTTTTATCAGTGCAATCATGGGCTACTTTCCCCCATGGAAAAACAAACCAAATACAGATCAGCAACCTGTTCATCTCAATTCCCATCTGCTCACACAGCAGAGCTCCCCATGTCCTCTTTCTATCTCAGTCTCCTTGAGAACCACATAGTTCTTGCCCCTGGCATATGGAGAAAGGTTCCTCTCTCCATTTTACAGAATCGCAGATCACAGAATATCCCGAGTTGGAAGGGACCCACTAGGATCATCAAAGTCCAACTCTCAGTTGAGTAAGTTTTAGTAAGACTTTTATTTCCAGACAATGCTTCTTGCTAAGAAAGAATTCAACAGAGCTGCCCTTTCCTTTCCATTCTCCCATTTGTTCTCACTGCCACACAAAGGGAATGAATTAATACAGAGCAGGGGAGAAAGGAACAGACAGCATGGCAGAAGACTTGAGAATGAGCATGGTTAGGACACCTGCAGGAGTAGGTCTTGACATGTAAAAGGGGCTCAGGAGTAATGGGAACACTGGCAGTAAGCCAAAACCACTGTGTTTGTACAAACTAGTTGTATATTTACTTCTGCCTAGTAAAAGGTTTGTAAAGAGTCTCCTGTGCTTTTGTAGCACATTATTGGTCATTTGTAGATGGTATAAGGAAGAAATCATTCACAGATAAACAAAATACTGGGGGACGAGGGGATGGATTTCAGTTAATAAACTGTAAATATATAGTTTCAAATAAAAATTTATTAAATAACAATCAATAATACTAAAAGCTTTTTTTTTTTTTTACTTAAAAGTTTCCCCTTTGTGAAAGAACAGATGTAACTTAATGGGTTCATGTGATTAAAAATCAATGAATCTTTTTTAAAACTTTTTCTTGTACATTAAAGACAGGCCTAAATTTAAGATGGACCCAGCAGTTAACCGGCACCTATCGTGCCATTGTATTTTCAAGAAAGCAACCAATAAAGAAGGAACCTGACTTTAGGGAAGCCATTCATAAACCTGACAGCAGAAAAAGAGCTTGCTGACAGTGAGAAAAAACAGAGACAAACTGTAGAAACTGCATCTCCAGAAATTGCCTTAAATGTGATAGTGGATGTAGTCTGGTGGTCTGTACAAGTGAGAGAGAGCAGAGAAGCAGGAAATCAGGGACAAAGATTAAAACTATAAACCAGCAAAATGTGGTGAGTTCCACATACAGCCTAGAGCATGAATAAAATGCCCACTGCTGTTCTCATAATTTTAGTAGTTTCACCTCCTTATAAGAGACTAAAGGGCTGATCATTTTATTATTCATTGTAATTTTTTTTAAAATTCTGCAATCAGTTTCTTTGCTATTAATGGTAGTTGCAATACTAGACCCACACTGACTTCTGCATGCTGTGCTATGAAAAGTCAACTGAGTCTCTCCAACCTGTACCAGGAGTGAATTTGTACGTTGCTAACGAGCAGGGGTCTGTGACTACCTCATTTCCCCTCATGTGTGAAGACCTCACAAGGGCCTACTCTCTCAACACTGGTGATTTCTGCTTCAAACCAGCCCTGAAAATTCCTTCTCCTACAAGTCCTGTGCTAAACGAATCAATAGTGCACTCTGTACTAGCTCTTTTAAATGTGGATTTCAGAGGCCTAGCAGGAAAATAGAACTCAACAGGAACTACATCTTTCATCATTAATAACTGTATTAGCTCCTCATTCCATTCTCTCCCTATTGCTTGTTTCTGTAACATATGGAGTCCTATAGAGTCAACTCCAGCTGCAAGTTCTTTGGGACTGTGGTCCCATTTTTATGAAATACCTGCCCTGTTTTAGGAAGCTATATTAAAAATTAGAATCAGCATGAGCCTGTCTAACAGAATGTACACCCATTCCTCTTAGCCAAAGGTACCATCCTTCCTTGGGATGTCATGCAAATGCACACAACTTGATTAAATTTGTCAACAGTGAACTCTGATAAGGTAAAAAAATAGTTTTTAGGCTCTTCTACAGCTATCATAGAACTCCAACTGGTGGTAATTCTCCTCCTGTTCCATATTTCCTCAAAGTGAAACAACAGTTTTAAACCAAATAATTTTAAGGGACCATATGGCATATATAAAAAAATTAAAATGTCTAGGGCATCAAAAGCCCAAAGCAACTTTTATTTTGACCGCCAAAGAAAGTTTTAAAATTTCTTTTTGGCTTTGCATACAAAGGAACCATTGTGAGGGCCTTTAACAGCACTTTCCCTGCCCCTCCTTCATCTCAGAAAACTAGCATTAATAATTAAAGGTCTTTTAAAAATACCATAAACATAGGATTTGCATGCCAGTGTTTCAGCTCTATTAACATAAAACATTTGTAATTCCTTTTGCCCTCAGACTTTAAGTCATCTGTGGCAGGAGCCACTGAACAAAACCTTTTGCTTGTTTTGCCCTGACTGCCAGTACCTCAGCTAATCTAAAACCTTTTTAATCCATTCCTTAGGACATCAATTTTCTCCTTAAAGGAAGTGAGATCTGGATTTTTCCTGCTGTTGCAACTGCAGTTTCAAGGGCCTCCCTCAGCCAGGAAAGTTCTATCTTAAACTAGTCACTTATTCTCTTCTAAGACTGATTTGCAAGTAATAAGTTTTCAGTTGACAGACCATATATGGATATCTTCTTAAATTTTCTTTTTCAGATTTCAGATCATGTTAGGGAGAAGCTGATTGTGGATTTATTTGACTGGAAATCCAGGATATTGCTTTTTACAAGGGTTCTACTCTCAGCATCTTGTAGCAATGGCTATGTGCCCAGTAGATCTATTATTTGGTAAAACTGAGATGGGTTATTTCTTCACAAACTACCACATTGTTTTTTATTTATCTTGCTATTACTCTTTCTAATGTGAGGAAAGAAAAATGAAATTAAATGCTCATATTCCTTTTGAAGGAATCTTTTAAGCACCACTCATGCCTCTCTCTACAGTAAATTAGATCTTCCTGAGTAGCCAAACTTATGTCTAAGATCATCTGGTAGCAAGGAGGATTTGCACTCATATAGCTCATGTCTTCATGCTTCCTACATATGAATACCTGACTTCCCACTATGCAGTGTAATGAAGTCAAGTCATTGACATCGTCATAAGATAGGTCATCGTTTTAATTACCTCTGTTTCTGGGCTCTCAGAGCATCAGGAATGTAAGATGCTTAGCAAACACTGAAATGTCTACAAATAGGAATAAGTCCCAAGACAAGCCCAGGTCAATGTCTAAAGCATAGTGAAAGCTAGGGCACCTGCTTAACAGAAGCAACCAAACTAAAACAAGTCTTTCAGTCTTCAGCAGCCTCACATAAAATGAATAAAACTCTGGGAGGATATTGAGGTCACCTTCACATCTAAATTTATTAACATGTTTATAAATCTCTATTCTACCACAGGGGAA
>NW_008681893.1:23145-32196 GCF_000695815.1 Acanthisitta chloris
TCTGTTGAGCGCTTCTTCATATTTGTCCTGGTTTTGGCTGGGATAGAGTTAATTTTATTCTTTGTAGCCGGTACAGTGCTGTGTCCTGGATTTAGTATAAGAATAATGTTGATAACACACTGATGTTTTTATTGTTCCTAAGTAGTGATTACTCTAAGTCAAGGACTTTTGTGTTTCCCATTCTCTGTCAGGAAGCAGGTGAGCAGAAGCTGGGAAGGAGCACAGCCAGGACAGCTGACCAGAACTCAAGGGATATATTCTTTGTAGCCGGTACAGTGCTGTGTCCTGGATTTAGTATAAGAATAATGTTGATAACACACTGATGTTTTTATTGTTCCTAAGTAGTGATTACTCTAAGTCAAGGACTTTTGTGTTTCCCATTCTCTGTCAGGAAGCAGGTGAGCAGAAGCTGGGAAGGAGCACAGCCAGGACAGCTGACCAGAACTCAAGGGATATCTCATACCATAGAATGTCATGGCCAGTATATAAACTTCAGGGAGTCAGCAAGGACCTGCAGATCACTGCTCAGGGGTGGGCTGGGCATTGGGAAGCAAGTGATGAGCAATTGTGTTGGCCATCACTTGATTCTCATGGGGTTTATTCCAGGTTTTCAATTTTCTATAAGAAAGGAATTAATTTTTAAAAGTATATAATGTGTATTGAAATGTAGCCCTTTCCTACACATAGCACATGTGCAGGTTTTTGCTCTCAGTTGTCTCAGAGTCCAGATATTTTCTTCAAATCCCTTTGCTTCAGAAACCATGATAGAAAATTATTTCCCTCCTGAAAGCTGTTCTCAGTAGGAAAGGAACTATGCCATTTCCCAGCTGTGGCTGACTAGTTTTGTCCTTTTGGCTGTAATGTAGGTAAAGTATTCTTCAATAAAAGAAGAGGATTTTTATTATTTTTTAATCCTTCTCCATGATTCTGACACAAAGTGGGCTTAACAATCTAGGCCTATATAGAACCTTCTCACAATTTATGTTGTGGCTTCTTTAACAGCCATGAAATTCCTACTCTGTCACCATTTCTCCCCTACCACAGCATTTTTCCTCTGGTGTGTCAGCAATATACTGCCATTTTTTCTTCCAGATGTTAAAACAGGTATCCTCCTAGTAATATTGAAGAGTTTATATCTGTGCTGTCTTTAGTCACATAGCGTAGAGAGGGGAGTAAGGAAAGATGTTTGCTCTTCAGAATAATTTTTTTTATTCAGGGAAGGTGGATTTTTTCCACAGAGAAAATTCTACAATGATAAAATGTAGTAGATGAAGAGAAACCACCTGGGACCTAGCACCCATTCTTTACAATCTCTAACAGAAACCAAGAAAACTTTACTAGAAAGAAGCATCAAAAATCTTTGGTAGTAAGATTCCTAGCAATTTTGCAGGGAAAGATAAAGTATCAAAAGTGAGAACACTGAAAACATAATTCTGCTTTTCTGAAGATACTCCCAGTTAAGAAACGTACCTCATCCAAAAAGTAGTGTTTTCAAAAGCTGCATAATGACAAAACAACCAATGTTTCTTATGTAAATTTCACATACAACTGCAAAGTTTTTTACATTCCCTTAAGCTAACATCAATGTTCACACTGACAAGACACACATTTTTCTGTATCTTACAAATTTCAAGTAAAGGACACTAGAATCAAAGAATAGTTTTGTTTGAAAGGGATCTTTAGAGATCATCTTATTCAATCTCTGGCTCACAGCATGCTAATTTCAAAATCAGATCAGGTTGCACAAGCCCTCTCTAGTCAGATACTGATAATTTGCAAGGGTGATAATACCACAGATTTTCTGGGCAGATTGTTGCAGTGCCTGGCCATTCTCATTCTTCATATGAAATCATAAGTCCTCTTGTTGGCTTCTGTCCTTTTACTATGTAACTCAGAGTAGGAGTCTGGCTCCATCTTTCCTGTGACTGCTATTTAGGGAGCAGAAGACTACTACTAGTTGGGTTCCCCACCATTCTGCCTGTCCTTGTCCAGGCTAGACAAATGCAGTTCTCTTAGCATCTCCTCATTAGTCAGGTGCTCCAGCTCCCTGAATGTGTCTCAGTGGTCCTACAATGAACTCTCCATTTCATCACCATCTCAGCTTCATTCACAGATAGTCTCAAAGCACAGTCCTATTACCAAGATGGCTTGAGCAGCACTCTGAGGGCAAAATGAGTCAGGATATATGAGCATCTCCAGAGATGTGTATTTTGACTTTATAATCAAAAGCATTTGAATAGGTGATCTTTTCTTACCAAGAAAGGTCATGACTGCTTTCAAACATACAGTGACCTTCATATTTCATATGTAAGGCAATTAGTTGGAATATAAGATCATATTAATTATTTCCCAAAGGATTCCATACTCTAATCTAGTGCTAACTGTAAAATACAGTGAGATCTACCCTTTCTAGTAAGCAATGGTCACTTGTTTTTTCCATTTTAGAGCTACTATTGCTGTATTTTGCCTTCGTAAAATTTCTGCTTTCATATATGCAGTAATAAAAGAGAAGTAAGGATATTTTGGTTTATCCTATTCATTACTTTAATAGGAAGAAAACACATCTTTCTCAACTAAATTTTTGGATTAGGGTGAATGATATACAAACTTGTCAATGTTTGCAATTTATTGTGCAATTAAATTACAACTTCCAATCATTAAGCCATCTTTCAAACATATCTCTAATTATTGTCCTAATGATTTATTATTATTAATCTTCTTCCAGTGGTAAAAAGGAAGCTGTTCTACTCTGGCATGTTTCATTTCAATTTTTACTCCCTGTAAATGTGTTACAGTTATTTCGTTGGCAGTCACAAAATTCTATAAAAGCAACATTTACTGCAGTCTCTCTCAGAGCCAAGGAATACATATGAAGCCTGACATTTTGGAGTATCTGTTTTCAAGCATTGGTCTACAGTAGTTATTACAGCTATTGCTCTTACTATTTTACACTGTCTTAGAAGTACAGCTTATGGCAATTTTTATGTGTTTGCCATCAAGGAAAAAATTGGCATTGCATACAAATAAATGTTTAAGTGGACAAAAGGTCTTCACACAGTCACTGCAGGTCTCTAGGATCTCTACTTTTTAGTTACTGGAAAACAACACTAAGAGAAAGAAAACTCTTTAGGCTACTGGAAGGCCTTCTCAACTGAATTATGCACCAACTGCAAATATAGAAAATCTTATATTTTAAAAACAGGTAATTCTATTCATTACTGAGGGGTGTGTGTCAATTTTCTCTTATACCAGCTGTCTGTTTAAATAGCAATAGTTAGACAATTAAAAAATCCTATTTTTGCACTCTGATTTCCTGCCGTAAAGTAGGGTCAACCTTCTAATTTTTGAATCATACTTAAGACAAAAATGAAACTCCAGTTCTTGCCAAAAAATAAATACAACCTGCCTTAACATTCCTCTTTTACAAGAGTCAAGATCAAGCCTTCCTGGCACCCATCGCCTCCCCAGGCATTCCTAACAAGAGGAAAGAGTATAAAAACACAACTGTGGGAGAAAACCAACAAAGAACAATAGCTTTCTTGCTACTTAGAAATTAAAATTACATGTAGTAAAACTAAATATTCAATAACAAAAGTAAATTGAAAATCCAGCATACACACAAGTTACTAGATTAGACTTTTCCTAGATTTCTTACCAAACTTAAGTGCTTTAGACTACCAACTGTAGCCAAAAAAGGAGGAGGAAAAAAAGCAATCAAAACTTAATTTTACCAAGACTAAGCAAAAAGATCAGATCTGAAGACAAGTGCATATATATATATATGTATTTGAAGGCCTTGCAACTTAAGAGTAGGAAAAAACATATCTGAAAAAAAATTAGACTTCTTTTCCTACTTCAGGGACATCATATTACTTTTTTGGCTTGTGACAGGGACACGAAAGTATTTAACGAACCAGTCTGATCCCACACAAAGACTTCTGAAGTCTTTTATGCAACTGCCCCCAAAATACACTTTTCTTACAACTCTTTCAGTTATCCATTACAGCCTGTGTCATCACTGATTCCATCCAAACCCTCAGCAGAAGCACAGCAATTCTTCTCTAGAGGTCCATTACTTTCACATTTGACAGGTCCAACATCAGAACTTTCTAATGGCTACTGCAGAGAATTCCAGTGCTAATGCCAGAACATTTGCTTACAACTATATATTTAGGGTGAAAAAAAGGACTAACACTTTTTCAAAGCAATATAGTAGGTAAAGAAAAGCCCCCTTTTAAATGTTTTTAAAATTACAAAAACTGCTCAAGGAGTTCTCACACAGCAGATTCTCTACTCATGAGTAATAGCTATATCCAATTAAGCAAAGTGGTGTTTTCATTTTAGCTTCAAATTTCCTTTTAATTAGGACAAGATTGCCATTTCTATAAATTTCAGTTATAAGTAAGCTTTTCCAGTCATTTGATCCAGCTGCTTAATGTACAGAGAATGTAAGAGCTTATTGTTATATGTTTAATGTAGATTTCTAGCTGTATGAGACAAACTCTATCATCATTGAAGTTTCTGGATGAAGGAAAAAGAAATAGGAGATAGTCAAGGATAAGTCTGTTCACAATTTTTTCAGTACAATGTAAGACAGCTTTTTCTTGATATCTGTAAGATTTCTTTCAATGTGTTCATTAGATAAGTTTAAATTATTGGCCACACAACCAAGCATTGCAGTTCTTAGTTGTTCTCTTTGAAAAATGTCTAGAGAAACATCCTGTTGTTACTTACTCTCTGCTCCATAGGACTAAAACATTTCTAGAAATCGTCTTGATAAAGCCACTTGGTTTTCATTGCGTCCAGATGACGTCATGCAGCAGGTATGTCATCTACTGGTTCTAGTCTGCTCAAAAATATTTGTGCTGCTCTGTTCAACAACCCAAGATAGATAACAACCCAAGAAAGTAAAAAACAGTGTTCTTTATCTCTGTATTGCTGTTACTACAAGAACAAAGAAAGTACCCTAGGAAATTTTCTACAATCTTTTTAATTTCCCTGTTACCCATGGTAATATTTTTCCCAAGAAACTCAAGGATGCCCCATGTCTAATGTAAGATGATTATGGTAATGAGAAGATTGCTAGCTTCTTTGGTCTTCAGGAATTGCATAAACCTCTCCTTGTGATCAATCTCCTAGGAACACCCAATGGCCATTGTCCTACTATTTTGACACCCACTCTGATGCATGACAAGTTGCTCTCCATGTGATTCTGCACCATCCCTACTCCTTTACCTTCTTTTTGGAGCCAGAGAGGTCACCAGACTGAATACAGACCCCACTGAAAATCTAATAGCTAGAAATAACTTGTGTTAGAGAAGCAACGCAGTCTTCACATGTATCAACCTGCTGACTGCCATGGGGATCAGAAACTCTGTATACCCTCACACAAATTTTCTTGCATGTTACTTCATCTTGAGGTAAGAAAAAGAAATTCCATACAATGCAAACCAGTTGAATGAAAAAGAATGTACTGAGGCTTATTTCTTTTCACATTAGCTACAGATTAAAAAGACAGAAAAAAAACTAACTAAAATAAGAAAAGTCAAGCAATTATTTTTTAAAAATGACTCAAAAATTAGCTTACAAGCTAGTAGTAACTCAAACTGTTAAAAAGTCAAATTGTACTTAAAACTCAAAAGCACAATATATGGATGTCTGATTTTATCATGGAGCCAAATTAAGTTACATTAAAGTTTCAAAGAATCATTTGTAAGAAATGTAAAACAGAATCTCCAACCCTCCAAGAAGAAATAGCTAATAAGGATTGAATCTTCTGCTAAACTTTCCCAGTTCTGCGTGACCTCAGTCTCAGAGTATTCAGCTTCATGCACTTTGTCCTGAGAACCAGTATAAATTATGGCCTCTAAAATGCCATCCAAAATTTCCCATTAATGTTTCCCCCCCTACACTCCCTGGCCATGCCTTACATATACCTTCTAAATACGAGTTCAAGAAGTCCTGTAAGGACAGTATCTAGCTGTTTTTCCATAGTAATCTCATTCCAAAGGAGGTTTGTCCATAAAAATGGGATATCACATCACCTGATTCTGGTTCACAGTACCTTTGTTTCATGGTTACAGAGAAATGATTAGGGCACTAAGTTCAAAAATTCCATAACTATAAAAATCACACCTTTCCAGAATTCTTCTTCACTGTTTTGAAGTAATTTTCAATGTAGTTTCAATTGAGTTTCAGCATAATGTGTCAGTTCTTGGGCTTTTAAATAAAATTGGGTTTTCAAAAAGACAATATTTTTAATTTTCCAGCATGGTCACAGAGCTCAGGAAATGACATCACTCTCCCAGTGCCAAAAATCGGGTTGGAAGTTCTAAATCTCAGCACACTTTCTCAGCCAGTGATGCAAGCAGTCTGCTGAAATGAATGAAACCTTTGTCCTATTCAGTGAAACTGGTATTTTTCATGCTTTTTAAAAAAAATCTATAAAATCTAGCTGTTGAATATGATCACAAAGTAAGCTGCAAAAGATAAAAATCTCAAAAGCAACAAAACAGTTTTCAGAATGGGATTCAGACCTCTCAGGATTAACTACTGAGTTTCAAAGAGCAAGTTATTTTTACTTGAAAAAAATCCCACTATTCAAAATATCATCCCTTGTATGGCAATAACTAACAACAAGCATACAAATTCAGAACAGAAAACAGGCAATGCAGTAATACCAAGAGGAACACTGAGAGGCTTCTTCTTTCCCCAAGTGTCATATCAACAATTTAGGAAATACTTTAGTTGAAGATCAACACATCCCAGTACAGTAATCTAAATGCAGCTATGATTAAAGTTAATGGATATCAAAATTACAGTCCAATGCAGGGAACTACCCAATGGATATTTACTTTAGGGTAAGCCGATTCACTCTTCAGTCTCTGTTCACTGTTTCGTAACTCTTGTGGAATGAGATGGGGAGAGGCCAAGATCTATGCTCCCACCAAAGCAATACCTGAGGCCATCAGTAAAAAGAAAACCTCAACACTTCTTTCATTTCTTCAACAATTTTTTTCTTTTTTCTCCCCTCCCCTCCACCCCCCAAACTGGTATGATATCAGGCCAACACTTCTTTCATTTCTTCAACAAGTTTTTTCTTTTTTCTCCCCTCTCCCCCACCCCCCAAACTGGTATGATATCAGGTTCAATTCAAACAGTGCTCATGACTCTGAACTTTCACACTGTTAAGCCAGATCGGTGAATTCAGACTAAAAAGCCTTAAAAGCTCACTGATATCCCCTCAAACTCATGGAAACAACCTGCTAATTTTCTTTGAGTAGCAGATGCCTACATCCATCAGTCTTTATTTATCCCCTGGAGATAAAAAACTTGATTGACAATACCCAGAGCACAACACATAGGTCACTGATGCAAGTCACGACCATTTTTAATCAACAATGAGGTCTACTCAGGTTTATAAGCTCTCAGCATGTTTGGGTGAGATTCCCCAGCAATATAATGTTAGTCTTTGCAGAGCTAAACTTCTGGCATTACACGAACATGAAGCATCACATGTCACCTCCATCTCCACAGCAATTGAAGAGCCTGTGGAGAACTGCTTCAGACCTTAGTTGGTGACATTTCCTGCTGCATACAGCAAACATGAGGTCTTGCAATATCCTGGAAAGATATGATTGAGGCTACTCCTTTAGCAAGTATAAATCAGGTTCTGGCACTGGTCTGTTCTCTCCCTTCTCTCCTAAAGCCCTATACACAAGTTTGCCAGTTAAGCAATATTGCTTGTTTCTCTATATCAGGAGCCTTTTTTTTTGTCTTGGCATCAGAGGTACAAGCCCTGTTCATGACTACCCAGCTACACATCAGCCACTCTTCTACAGAACTGTTGCAATTCATACCTCCTAATGACAAGTAAAATGAGTGGAAAATCATCCAAGGTCCTTTTCACTGGGGCCAGTGAAAGAAGAAGTTTCCCAAATGACTAGATGTCTTTTTCCTCCCCTAAAGCAAGCTTCCCAGTCTTTGACTTTACCTGTGTGAATGGTCCATTAAGTGCTTTACTTTGTTTACACTGAGCTATACCCTCAACACAGGAAAAAAATGATGTAGATTGGCCCTGAATAATCATGGCTCTGCCATTTCCAGTGCTGCTCAGACACACAGGGGCACAGCAACTGTGTCACAGTCCTCCTCACATTTGTCACAAAAATGATCAGCTGGCCCATGACAATGGAGGAGAAAAGCTAGGAGCCTCAGTCTGTGATAACCCTGTGTTGTTTGAATCATGAAGTAGCAGTTGGTCTACAAATGAGTGACTTATCACAGATCATATGCTATGTGTTCGAAGGTCCTATCAAAATTAGGGATGCTCAGCAGATGTTCAGTTCTCTACAGCCTTATCCTAAGGACAGGGGTGTTTTTTAGTGGAAATAACTGAAAGGTTTATCATCAGCAAGGATGAACGAGGTACAAGGAAGAACATTAAGTAACATTTAGAACAGCTATGTAGAAAGGAAACCTCATATGGGATGACAGATCTGTTGGCAGCAAACAGGGATAAGAGAGAGATTATAGTTTCAGTAAACAAGGCAGAGGCAAAAGAGTGGAAAACCTGAAGAGATTAAATTATTTGTCTATAATATCGCAGAAAGCATCAAAATGAGGAAAAGACTAAAACAGGTCTCATCCCCGGAGAAATTTTGTGTGCAGTGGACTAGAGTCATCCTCAAATTAAAAATTAACAAATAAAATCTTTGGTTTGTTTGATTAATGGCTATTAAAAAGACATTCTACTTTCTAACAAGGCAAAGATCCTCTGATTTTTCTCACTAGACCCTTGAGACCTTTCCTCACTTCCAGGTAAAAATATATTCATTAACTCATTATAATACCAAGATTTCATTTCAATGTAGGTGCAGTTATAGATCAAGATGCATTGGTAGAAGCTTTCCAGAATTAGGTTGTTAAGGTAGCAGCTCTGGACATGACATACCCAGAGCCTCTGCCAAGGTAAAGAAACTTGTTTTCCTTTCTATTAATCTGAAATACTTTACACTGTGTACAAAAGTGTGCTCCTAATCTTGATCTCCA
>NW_008681893.1:32237-44491 GCF_000695815.1 Acanthisitta chloris
CTCGCACAATCATATGTAAATGACAAACTATTTGCCTTTCTCACTATTCCCACTATTTATCAGTTCTTTGCCAGCCTAACTGACAGGCAAGGCATTAGAGAGGAAGCAGAAATGGGTAAGCAAGCTTCCCACAGCTTTCCCCGGGCTCTGTGCTTGTCTCAACATGCCACTGCTGTTTCCTGAGGTTCATTTCTACAAAACTAGCATGGGGCAGCTGCAGAGTAAATTCCCTGTATAATAAATTCTGTTCTTTCCATTTCTTACAGAGATCATCCTTTATTAAAATTAAATATCATCATAACCCCTCACATTGGAACTGCAACAGTCTGAGCTATCCACATGATGGCAGAAGAAGCAATAGCAAATATTCTGGCTGTTCTCAATGGCCAACCCATTCCAAGTGTAGTGTTTCCCAAATGATGTGTGCCAGATGACATCACTAAATCTCATGTGCATGGGAAGGCACTATTTCTTACAGTGCCACTTTTAGACTGAAAAAGACAACCTGTACATGCATTGCTCTTGTTATGATACTGCAAAACTGTCATCTTATTAGACCTGATCTTTACTGTTATCTTACAATTCTGAAAAATAGTGAAATTAATAAAAGGCATTGCTTTGATACCTTCAGTCTGTTATTTCAGTGAATACCTGTGTTCTGTTTCCAGTACTTATTGCTATGTAATGATAAGCAAGTACACCAAGCAGCATCTATTAAAGGTGAATTGAGCATTAATTCTTGCAGAAATTTGACTGCATCCTGAAACACTTTGCAGTATTGCAGTTTTATATCAGAACACCAAAGAAAGCAGACTCCTTTGAAATTACTGTTGGCCTCAGGTTTGCTAATATAAGATGAGGTCTGCTTCACCTATTAAAACCAAGACAATCATTGAAAATTATCTCTAATATTCCTGAGGTGATCCTTTGAAAGCCAAAGTAAATCCCAAGGGATTTATTTTCTCCATGCAGACAAATATGATGCTCTTATCTTGGCTAGCCATGAAACTTAGTTTCTCCATGCAGACAAATACGATGCTCTTATCTTGGCTAGCCATGAAACAGTGGTAAATCTACCACTGAAATTACATGGGCACAACCTAAAGCAGAATTAGTGATCAGTCCTAACTTGAAGACCAGCATTAAACTTTTTCTTACATTCTCTTTCCTATGAGCAGCAACAAAGAAAATTCAGTAAAGTGTTTTGTTACCTCCATAAAGTCAAGGAAGCCTTCCCATTATTTTAAAACATGGTCAGGCTTCTTGGAGAGATGATAAAAGGACGTTTTAGTACAGGAACTGCAGACAGCACAAGAGTTAGATATTCAGACTCAAATAGTGAAATACTACTAACAAGGCAACAGAAAAATATTGCTACAGGGGTTTCCAAGATCTTCAGTCCTTGAATACTCTCCCCACAGCTCTTCCCAAAATTACTACAGAAAACCAAAGGTAGCTATAAATAGTCTATCAAAAACAAACAAGCAAACAAAAAAAAACCCCAAAACCCCACAAACAAAAACAACAACAACAACAAAAAACCTCAACAACAACAACAACAAATCCCAAAGCAATACAAAACAAAAACAACCCAACTGTGAATTCACAGACTTTCTGGGAACCAAAACCAGATGATCAGTGATTTCTGAAAAAAAACACAAACAAACTAGTTTTGAGTGCTTAAGTCCTTCTTGGAAAACACTTGCCTAAACATCTACTGTTCTGTTGACTTACGATAGCCTCAGGAGAAGGCACTGCAGTCACTGGGGTCTCTTCAGGACAGGAAGCTGCAAAAATCTCTGCAATGAAGCATTAAAAATTAACCTGGTAACTCAAAGTTCATGATGAAGCTGTGTAATTTATTTTCATGCACTAGATTTGGTCCAACATTTTTTCAAACTCCTTAGACACGGTAATTTGTGATTTCAGGGTAGCAAGAGAGATTTATTGCATCAGGCTATTGATGATCTGAAACTAGGTAATTAATGAGAATTGTTGTGTTTTGAGCATGGTGGCAGTAAACGAAGTCTTAGAGACCATGAAGGACGGAACTTGCTAGGACTTGATTATGTGAATACCTCTATGTGTGTGCATGAGTGTGTATAATCAGTTAGCTTGAAAGAGCTGCTTCCTTGTCTTGGTTTTCTTACCTCCGTATCTAAATATGTGGTTTATAGGATCTCTTGTCATAGATGACATGAAACAGGACATGGCAGTGATTATTCTTCAAAATGGCTGGAAGTAATTATATGTCTTTCTTCTGACACTTTGTATCTTTCTTCTTTGTGCAGATCATGGAAGGAGGAGAATTACCTGGGTTGTTGGTAAATGACATTGGTGGCACACATGGGATACTGCAAAGCCATGTGACATTCCTGAAGAAACATTTCTCCCTCATCACCATGAAGGAATTTCTTGAAAACAAAAAGCAGATGAGTAAAAAGGTCCAAGCAATGTATCTGTGGTGGCACAAACCAGTTGTTGACCGAGAACTCCTCCAGAGCCTGCCAAACTTGAAAGTGATTGCGAATTCAGGAGTGGGGATGGATCATCTTGATCAGAAACTTATAGCTAGCTTTGGTGTGAAGATGGCTAATTGTCCACGTGCTGTTTCCAGCAGCACTGCAGATACTGGGATGGCCTTGCTGCTAGCATCTGCTAGAAGACTAGTGGAAGGTAACATCTCAATTCTTTTGTGGCTTCTAAAAATCATAGAATATTTACCTACCATTAACTTAACTTTTCTTAGAGTTATCTATAGTGCACATAGTTTCACATAAAATGTGAAAATCTAAATATGTTGGCTTGGCAAATAGAATAATAGATATTTCCATATATTTTATATGTAAAAAATATACTTAAGTTATTACATTATACTCAAACACATATAACATATTTCAACCAGGTATAAATAAAATCATATTAATTAATTTTCAAAGGTCAACAGCCTGGGTTGAAAATATTTGAGCAGAATGTGATCACAAATTATTCAAATACAACTTTGTACTTTATGGACTGAGCTAGTTATTAGGATAACTATGGCTGTAGACTTTGTGTAACAGTTTCAAGTGAACAACACACTGAAATGTGCTTTCTACATATGAAGACATTAAATTTCATTATTCTCTACAGCAGTGCATTTTCAATGACTATGACACTTAGCTGACATAAAGCATGTTTCTCAATATGATAGTGTTCCGTGCTATGTCCAAAAGTGGAGGATGCCAAAGATCAGTCCATTGCTGCAGTCACAGGCTGCAAGAAGAAATTAGACCATGAGACACAACAATGGAGCAGAACAAGGGTGTATGTAATCATAGAATATCCTGAGCTGGAAGGGACCCTCAAGGCTGACAGAGGCATGGACATATTCTCTGGAGCTGAAATGGATTGGAGCAGAATTGGAGCATTTAAGGGGCATTAGAGAGTAATGAGACACCCTACTCCAGTTTCTGCTAATAGCATCCTTTCTAGTTTCCTCAACAATTTTTTCTTGTTATTTCCCATAGACCTACCCGTGGCTTCATTAGAATGCTTCTTGCTTCAAGAACAGATGCTCGAGATTTATCCTATTAAATATACCTACATTTGCTTTGCCACCTGTACCACAGGATTCATAGAAAGCAAAAGGAGACTTGTCTCCCCCTAAATCTGTTTCTATCTCACAAGGAGGAGACAAATTAAAAGGGCGATTAATTTCTTGTTCCCTTCTACATAAACTATCCCTGGTGGCATTTCTGATAGCTCTGCCCTGGCATGACTGAATTTTTTCCTGAATCACATTTTTATACTTTCACAATACTCTACTAATGTTTTAGAAAAGCTGGCAATATCACAAGACTGAAATATCAGAAGCCTGTCACCTTGCTAGCAGACTAAGTGCTGTCTCTGTGTATATAACTGTATTTTCTGCATTTTAGAACTCTCCAAAATTTCACAGGTTTAACAAACAATTATGGAAATTACCAAACAATGATTTTCCAAGGAGAGTACCAGATGTGAACAAAAATCCTGTTCTTATTCTAAATAGCAAACCCAATACCTGGTGTTATTCTCCACATTTCCAAACTCTGCATTGTTACCGGCAATAATTGTTTTGATTGTTTATGCAGAACAGGGCAATATTTTCATGAGTCTAAAGCAGTAAAAGGATTTTTTAGGGGAGTTACATCAAAAGGCTTTTTATAGTATGGTGAGAATAAATGGGAATGTCATATATACATGTAGCACGGAAAGATGATATATTAGGGAGTTACCTCATTTCTCTGTCTTGGGCTCCATCCGTTTCTCATATCTGAGTGTTTTTCTTTCAGTCTATCACATTACAATTTCTTCAAGTATGGAGTACTGTGAAGCTGATATTCTGGGAGTTAAAGTTGCTGGAGCTACTCTGGGGATCATTGGCATGGGCAGCATTGGGTATAAGATTGCTCTGAGAGCCAAGGCATTTGAAATGAACATTTTGTACCACAACAGAACACAGAGGTAAAGGTATTTCTTGACCCTAATTGCAGCAGAAACTCTCTTCTAGATAGCTGACATTCTCTTTTCAAGAAATTATGCCAGACATATAGCAGGAAATGAGGGAATAAGGCCAAGATTAAAACAAAAGAAAAAGGAAAAAGAATGATTGCCTCAAATCAGTCTTGTAAAGAGTTACTTAGTGATTAAACACTTGCAAACTTAATTTAGGTTTTATATTAGAAATTCCAAGGTTTCCTGCAGATGTAAACAGAAAAATGGAAATCAAGCTTACTTTCTTTATTCTTATCTTGTCATACTATAATAACACATAAATCTACCTTTTACTCCATATTTTGAAGTTCAGGAGGGATTTGTTGAAACCCAGTGACCAGAGAACTAGGAAATGCATATTGGCTCAACATACTTGGCTCAACATGAAAACTGATTTACTTGAAAGCTGTTCTTGAGAACACCTTGTTTCTCTTCAAGCTAGTAGGAATTTTAGCAAGTATTTAACAGGATTTCACCCTTTATTTCTAACCCCTCCTAACTTGTGTATCTGGGAATCTAAATTTTAGCAAGTATTTAACAAGATTTCACCCTTTATTTCTTTCACCCTCCTAACTTGTGTATCTGGGAATCTGATCCTTGTTAGACATTCAGCACAGGGGCTGCTCAGTGTAAAAGTGAGCAAGACCCCCACATACAATTTGAGTCCCTTGCAATCAGCCAAGGTGCAGGAAACAATCAGAACAAATATTTACTGCTATAAACCATGACCTATGCCGAGACAACTTTACTCCTCCCTGCCGAAGAGAAAAGCTGCAGTGCTAGTACATCTGGAGTAATTGTCTTCATGTGCAGACTGCTGAATGGCAGCCACTGCTCGAGCCAGTCCTAGGCAAATCACAAGGGTGAATGAGGCCAGAAATTTTTAGCCTTGCTTGGTATTCCTGTTACTTCAGAAATTATAAAAACAGCTGAGAAAACTCACATTGAGAAAAACTACTAGTGAATACCCTCCCTAAGATCTTTCAGAATTTCTCCTTAAACAAACAAACAAAAAGATTTTAAAAGGCACAAATACATTTATTCTCTTTTATTTTTCTGTGGGCAATCACTAACTCCCTCTGTTTAATATTTTTCAGTCTTTAAAGTAATATTTATGTAAGAGTGCTGGGATAAGGGCCAATGCACAGTGCAACAGAAATGAAAACCTTGCTTATTTTTAAGTACACTTTAAGCTCATGTACTGATTCGAGATGCACTCTGCATGCTGCAAAACTGGCTGCAGTTCCAGTCTGTTCTTTTCCCTCTTATATAACTCTGGTCGTTGACCTGGACAGTGAAAGAAAATAATCAAGTGCATGTATTAGGAGACACACAGCCCAAAGTTACACTGAAGTTATTTCCTTGGTGTGATTTATTTATTTCTAGATTAGGGAGGAGACAACTCAAAGCTCTTCTCTTGCAATCAGGAACAGAAGATTGTACACACGATCACCCACCATTGTTTCTTTAGTTCCTGAATTCAGGCAGCTAAATTTACAAAGAATAGGAGAAATGGCAAGTATTTTTTTTATCATGGAAAATAAAACTAAAAATCTCTCTATTTTGGTAAATTTTTCTGCTAAACACTTTATTCTGTGAAATTCCTGGGGCAGCCAGGAGCCTGCTAAATAACTGCTTTGCTGATTTCATTCATCAAAAAATGACAGGCTTACTGAGGGTGCCAATAGGATGGGGACCACCAGCATGCTCAGAGCTTATATGAATGAGTGCTGGTGAATACCACTCTTCTGGTTTGAGCAATTGCTGCATCCTGTGAGATGTCATGATCAGATCCTTTAGTTCGTCTATCAGTGACGTCATTGAAGAAAATGTTTTCATGACTGATGACCTGAAATCCTTTTTACTTTTCCACCAGGAAAGCAGAAGAGGAGCAAGCTGTTGGTGCCACATACTGCAAAACGATAGACAGCTTGCTCCAGCAGGCAGATTTTGTGATGGTGGTGGTGAGCCTGACACCTCAGACACACAAGCTAATTGGAAAAAGAGAACTGGAGCTGATGAAACCCACAGCTACTCTCATTAACATCAGCCGAGGTACCATCCAGACCCGCTGACTGGCCTGAAATTATGGACCAGCTCCTGTTGTGCTACATGCAGCACCATGCTGCATCCACCAACACAGCTGGTGCATACACCGAGGACAGACCAGGCATAGTGAAAATTCCCCTCTCTCCCTTTCTGTTCTCTTTTCACTCTCAGCTCATTATCTCCAAGTGGCACTCAGAGACACTCTTATTCCAAACCAGGTGCAGTAGTTGACCAAGAGGCTCTGGTGACAGCTCTGCAGAGTGGTGTGATCGGGGCTGCAGCGCTGGATGTCACCTACCCAGAACCACTGCCCAGGTTGCCATCTCTGCTTATTCTGGGAAAGGATGGGTGAGCCCTGCCGAGGCAGGAACATCCCTGCAGCAGGCAGGAACCTGTCCGAGACAGCCCTCCCTGCCCCCTGGGGTGAGGGTTTGCATAACAGTACCATGAATGCAGATGGAATGCAGCCCAATTGTTGGGGCTGGTAAGGGGCCAAAGGGAAGTCTGGCCCAGGACACAGCAGGAGGCAGGGGGAGCATCCAGTGAAGCTGCAGCAGTGCTTCACTTGCAAATTGCTTTATTAGAAGGTACAACTTTCCGTGAATGGGTGGAAGCTCCTTGAGCTTGTGAGACCTCTCCCTTGTGAGACCTGCTGCATTGCCCCAAGGTGTCCTTCCCCACAAGCTTCTTTTCCCAATATAAGGCTGAAGTACTGCAGGTCTCTTGTGCCTGGAGGCTGCTTAGCTTCTGTAAAAAGACAGTCCACAAAGGATGGTGCCTCTTGGAATCAACTGTGCTGGCTGAATTTTGGAGGGAGTTTGGTCTAGTTATGCCTGTCTGCAAATAACTACAGCTCAGACCATTGCATAGGGGAATGTGTCAGGAGGGCTTAACCCCCTCTTCTGACACAGTTCAAGTTGCTGCCTAATGGCAAAAATCTGTTTCTGGATAAAAGAGCACAGTATAAACTCTTAAAATGTGCTTTTACAGCCCAAAATTCCTTCAACACAGGTGATTGGGTTCTGTGGGTCTAAGTGGGACTTATAAAGTTATATCGAATTAACTTTAAACACAGTGCAAAGCCAAAGTAGAACTCCTCTTTATTTGGACGAACAACAGTAAGTAACTTTACTCTATTTTCTTTTTTTCCAGAGATCATCCATTGTTAAAATTAAAGAACGTCATTATAACACCTCACCTCGGCATTAGAACAGACAAGGCCATCTTCATGATAACAGAGGAAGCAGTTGAAAACATACTAGCTGCTCTGAACGGCCTCCCTATGCCCAGTGAAGTGCTTCCTAGATGATGTGCCATCTCTTTATTCTTCTCTTTCTCCCCACCAGCTCTGAAGGTTTCTATCATTATGTTTTTCCCATTAAGACAAACTTATTCCCAGCAGCCACGGAAAGCTCTGACTTCATCTCACGCGTCATTAAAAACAGCTTTTACATTTTACTTTTCTTGCAGACTGGAGGAATACATTACCTTTCCCTTTCAAATGTAGATAGATGCATACGGGCTCTCAGTCGCTCTAGGAAAAAGAAATTCTGATTGCCAATGCACTTCTTGCTAGGCTGCCTAGTCCTAAAGAAATTATCATTGTTAGATTACATAATTTACTTTGTTCTCATTCTATTAGCTACCAAGACCAACAAAGTAAGCTACCTGGCTTGAAATACGATTTATTTTTCATATGGAAGTCTCCATTTAAAAGAGTTCCAGAAATACAAAATGCTGAGGCAAAATTTAGTTTTCAGAAACATACTCAAAACCACTTATTTAAAGCAGACTGGATTTTAGAAGACAATTTAAAATATTATCACTAAGGAAAATTAATCTTCAAGATGAACATGCTGCTATGTTTGCAATAACAACTTTACATGCACACTACCTCCAGATCTTCAACTTTGTGCAAATGTTTGGAAGAACACTTGGAGCTCTCTAAGCCTACAGCACCACTCTGTAAATTACTGGAAGCACAAACGTTTATAAAACACAGAGCATTAAAATCCAAGTCTATATGCTTTCCTTTGTATCACTGCTTCTAAATATTCACAAGAATAATTGCATTTAAAATAAGATATAACAGGGAGCTTTGCTACTGTAAAGAGTAAAAAAAAAGCATTGGCAAATTGATTTTGTTACTGCAATTGCTATTATAGAAAAAAATCAAAATTCTGTGGCTTTCCTCCACTAGAAATAGCACCTATATTACAATTAGTCATTCAAATTCCGCTGGGAAAGGATCTCTTTAAACAGAAGAATGCTCATCCACCTCACTAAATCTTGGAAATAAACAGTTTGTAGTCCTCCCAGCTGTGTTTGTGTACTTTCTGTTGTCTAATGCAAGTCCGAAAGACAAATAAACCAATACACAACTAAAGGTGGCAGTGCTATGCCCTTTATTACGTAGTACGACTTTATGAATAGTATGATTATTTAATCTATCAGTAAAATTTATAGCAGAGTTGCCATTAGGTGCCGCTAGGACCTTGCCTGGAGTCTCACGCATCTTCTCAGAGGCCATTTCCACCTCCTTTGTCTTGCAGATAGTTGTCACAGGTGCACACCACAAGGCACTTTTCTACCAGTTTAATGTACCATGATGTTACCAAGTCTTGCAGTGCCGGGAAAAAAGACATGTCTTTTCAGAAGCAGAAAGTTGACTGACAAGAATTTCAGGACTGCCCCAGATATCTTCCTGCTCTCTGAGGTACAGGTGGCCAGTATGCCTTTCATTGTCACCTATATGACCTTGAAAAAATAGGTTTATTCTTTCAAAATAAAAAGCTAAGTTATAGGTTACAGAGCTAAAAAAAAAAGTTACAATAAACTAAAATAGCAGAGAGAAAAACACATCTTTTATTAGACCTATATCCTAAAACTAGAAAAAACACCCAATGTTTTGCACATGCAAACTCTTCTCCAGATATGAAGCAGCGAGCAAAATCAGATATCTTACTATATATATGTATACTCATGAATATAGACTTCCCATCTCAGCCTTTTTTGTCCTAAAAATCCTGATCACACAAAATACTGCCTTATGACACATAACAGACTTAGGAAATGTATGTCCTTATCCAGTTTCATGCTTAAACTAGTCTATACATCCCACCTGGACAGTGTGTACATTACATTACACAGAGGTTTTTAGGGTAACACAATACTTCAAAAGCCTAATCCTAAGAAACAATTACTGCTCAAGCACCTTATTAACACTGCAGGCATCAATTCACCCTGCAGGATTACATGGATGTCAATGCCAATATTTAATGATAGGGATGAAGTTCACAGACTACGCAATACTATTCTCTGCATACCCACAGACCTTATTCATTTCAGAGTGCTCTGTATAATGCTGGTATTAACAGGTCCCTTTCTGTAACAGAAAACCAACAACACACAGCAATGCAATGTAATTCACTTTAATTAACACTCTACATGAAGGTCTATAAGGTACTCGACGAATCTACTTAGAACGTGATAGTGCAGTGGTGCAACTGACATCTTCTCTCACATAAAATCTACTTAGAACATGATAGTGCACTGGTGCAACTGACATCTTCTCTCACATATGTTGCTATATCTGGGGTCCTCAGCTCCTGAACCATAGCTGGAAAATTGTATGTTCAAGTTGCACAAAAACTTTGAAGCCACCTGATACTCTCCACATCTAACCATGTAACAGTATTTTTCTTGACATTTGATAGATATGTCCTGGATTTTTGCTTACAAAAAGAATAACATTCCTTTGACTATTACTTTTTTGGCTCCTCTGTCTTCTTTTTGGCTTCTCCTTGTTTTTCTGGCTCCTTCATTTAGTTCATTGATTTGTTGATTTGATACACAAAGGTAAAAACTACCATGTTGCCATTCCAAAGTTGTTTTCTTTTACCTTTGCGAGTAAAATTCGGTAGATCTCCTCCCTCAATTTATAGAGAGACTGGCTAGTATCTTTGAAAAGGACTTTACAATGGTCCTTTGATCTCATGTTTTGTAATGTGAGCAGTAAGTTAAAAGATCACCCATTACATCTTATCAGCAAAGCAGTTTGGAAGCTTTTGATATAAACAGGTAATGTGTAAGCATTTTATGGCTGGGATTTTTTAAGGAAGAAAATTCAAGTAACTTAACTAGGAATCCAGTTACTATGCTTTAAAGTTTAACTGTCTGAACTTGAAATTCATGTAAGCAAATGATACTTTTCATTAGTAATTTTATAAAGTATTTGGTGTTAAACTTGACTGCCTTAATGTTCATCATATCAAAATGTGTTTGGTAGAATTCAAGAAGACAGGATTTTGTAATCCATTCTATTGAAAAACACTACAGTAGAGAGACACAGGAGAGATACAGTAGAGAGATACAGGAGAGACACAGCAGCACCCTAGGGCTGGTTAATCCATAGTGTGAACGGAGCGACATCCCTAGTGCTCACAGCAGTGGTGTGTCCCAGTTCCTGAGCTGCTCTCACCACAGAGGCCAAGCATCCTCTCCAGTGGCTGCTGACCACCTGCATGGCAAGGGGGATTGCTTCAGCACAGATTTTGGGAACTGAGTAGTGAAGCTGTACTTCCCAGCCTCCATCACTGGGCATGGAGATCAAGGGAGGGGATTCTCACCCTCTGCTCTTGTGAGATCCCACTTGTGTCCAGTTCTGGGGTCCTCAGCACAAGGCAGATGTGGACCTGCTCCAGCAGGAGGCCAGAGGAGGCCACTAAGTTGACCACAGGGCTGCAGCACCTCTCCTATGAAGGCAGAGAGAGTTGGTGGTTCAGCCTGGAGAAGAGAAGGCTACAGAGAGACCTTATAACACCTTCCAGTACATAAAGGGAGCATACAAGAGCTGAAGAAGGACCTTTTACAGGCAATGACAGGAAAAGGGGGAATGGCCTTAAGCTGAAGGAGAGGAGATTTAGATTAGATATTAGGAAGAAATTGTTTTCTGTGAGCATGGTGAGGCACTGACAGGTTGCTCAGAGGAGCTGTGGATACCTCGCCCCTGAAAGTGTTCCAGGCCAGGTTGGATAGGACCCTAAGCAAGGTGGTCTAGTGGAAGATGTCCCTGTCCATGGCAAGGGGGATGGAACTAGACGGCCTTTAAGGTCTCTTCCAACCCAAACCATTCTATGATTCTGTGATTTACAGATCAAGTAACCTTGTCAGGAAAATGTTCTTGCATGTCTCAGCAGGCTACAGGACTACCTGTAGCCAGCATAACAGCGGCAGCGATGAAGCACCTGAGCCTCCCATAGCTGCTTAGCTCTCAAAGAGAGTTTTTGAGGTATTAAAGTAATTTAGGTTGGAAAATACCTTCATGCATGCAATGAGAACTGTCAGTGGTATCTGCTGCTCAGAGACAACTCTTGGTCCTCAAGTGCACATAGTATAACGACCAACAGAGAGACCAGACCACAACAGGTCTTCATATACAGCATGGAAAAAACTCTGCCGGACATTCACACAAAATCCCGATTATTTTGAAACCTCTAAGAGCTCTGAAACACATACAATCATTTATGAGCACCCTTTGCTCTCTCTCGATGTAATTGGGGTGCATCATCCCGTCCTGGCACGGCGACTCCTCCCCGCTCCCCCCTCCCCAGGCTCCGGGCGGGGGTGCGGGTGACCCGGGCAGTCCCTGCCCGCTCGGCCGGTGCTGCTCCGCCCTCGCTCCGCCGGTG
>NW_008681894.1:0-15332 GCF_000695815.1 Acanthisitta chloris
CACCGCGCAGGGCAGACCTTTCCCTAAGCTGGGTGACCTCCCGCGGAGACCTTGTCACTTCTGCCAAGCCGATCTGGCACTTCCACCACCTTAACGACGTGAGACGGGGATGGTGTCACCTGTCTGTCTCACGGGGGAGTCGAAATGCTTAATTAATGTAACCAGCAATAAGGTGGCGACTCACTGCTGTCCTGTCAATAGGTGATGTGTGCGACAGCACAGCTGGATTGATGGAGCACAGCTGGTATCTGAAGTAGCTGTGGCTTGTGCCAGCAATACCAGGTCCTGGCCCTGCAGGTGGACAGGGAGTGTTTCAGTGCTGAAAGAACAGCCAGAACAGCATAGGAGCTGCACTGTTAGACATGCTGCTTTGCATGTTCCTCTTTCTAGAAAGGGAGGGATTTGTTGGAATAACCTGGCAGACTGGCACATGCTGCAAGGGCAGCTAACTCTTGATAGGAAAGTTAACTGGTGCTTCGTTGCAGCACTGAACACCTACTGCTGGTGTCCTGGTTCCCTGCGGCTCCGTTATCATCCTGTTTTGAAATATTTGGTTAATGGCCAGACCATTGCGTACTCTCTTGCAGGTAGAAATGTTGTCCTTTCCCCATTCTTAATTCACAAAGCCAAGGTTCAAAACTTCTAAATGGCTTTGCCAAGTTCTGCACAGCAGTTTGTATTGTCTGACACTTCAGATGATTTTTCCTCCAGTTATTGATGTGTACCTGGTAAGTTCATCAGCAGCCTGGGGATGACTTATCTCTAGAGACAGAAGGAAGTAGCTTGGAAATGATATCATTGTAGTGCCAAACTATGGTGGTGTTTGGTTTTGGTTTTTTTTGTTGTGCTTTTCAAAAACAGCTAAAGGTTTGGTATCTTTGTGCTTCTGTGCCATAAGCTAAATTTGTCCTTCAATAATGCTTTTGGTTACAGTGAATTGTGTACGTGTACCTTGGAAGTAAAATCTTATGATGGGACAATAATGGAATGGCTCAAAACCTGGCAGAATTTGTTTCACAATTTGGAGGAGGCAGTACTTGGCTGTTAAGCTCGTGCATCAGGGTGGTCTTGCAGAGTGTCTTTCATCTGAGATTTGAGACGAAGCAAATGACTAAAGCATGAGGATGTGTTGGGAAGGGTGTACATAGTTCAGACCAGGAGGCTTTGCCTATACTTTAGGAATCTAACTTGGGAAGGAAAATGAAAAAAACCTGCTTTCTTCACTTGTCCTTTTGGCGTGTAACTAAGCACATTTCTGCTCCGTCTTCATCCCTGACACACCAACACTTTGCTTCACCAAAGGCAACTAATTAAGGCAGGTGTGAAGCTGGAGAGAGCTGGAGGGATGAGACCAGGAGCTGAGACCGGTGCTGCAGCTGTTTACCATGGCTGTGGAGGTGAGAGGGGAACATGTCTGATTCTCCATGGAGCTCATAAAAAGGAAGCTGCATGCTTGTCTGCTAAGGAGCAGGTTTTTGCACATCACCCTCAGTGGGCTGTCACATTGCTGTTCCTCCAGAGGCGTGCACTGTGCTGCTCCACGTTCGCTGTCCTCGGCCCACGAAGGGCAGGCTCAGTTGGTGTTGCACAGCAGTGTGTGCTGCCTGGGGAGAGTGGTGTGGCCCTTGCACAGCTGCCAGCTGGAGCTGTGCAGGGGGTGAGAAGCAGAGGGGCTGTACAGCCAGTGGGCTCTCTCCAGCAAGTCACTTGCTGAAGGGAAGAACAGTGGCAAATCGGCCTGGCTACAGCTAGGTGTTAGCCTTGGGCCCCAGGCCTTATCTCTGTACCACACTGCCTTTGCTGCATAGATAGACCAGGTGTTTGGAGCCATGGCTATCGCTGCCATGACGATGGGGAGATTGTCTGGAGGGGCAGCACCTGAGGCATAATAAAATTAGCCAGAGGAATTGATTTGTCAACAGCCTATGTCCTCTCCCAGCACACTGCAGCATCAGCCTCAATTGGGAGAACACTAGAAGAGCAGATCTGAGAGTGACAGGATTTTTCTTCTCAAAAGAATGGCCTTTGTACAGTACCACAACAGATGGCCCTGACTGCTTACACACAAACTGCTCTCCTGCATCTCCCCCTCTTTCCTTCTTTAGGATGCTCTTGTAACAAAAGTCAAAACCCCTGAGCTCCAGGTCAGCTGTACAATTGATAGCTGGAAGAAACCACGTGAGGAGGCATAGTCCATGGAGGGGAAGTTAGGGAGAGATTGCAGCTAGGACTGCTTGTTCATGCTGGCTGCCAGGTGTGCATCGTGGCCTGGAGGATTTGGCACGTCCGCCCCGTGTGCAGGGAGAGACCACGGCATTGTGCAGAGCTAGCCGAGCTGTTGTCTCTGATGCTGCACAATTCAGATGTGCTGAGGGGGAAGTGTGCCCACAAATAAACAAGTCTGGTGCCAAAATACCTTTTAACATATTGTGCCAGGTCCTCAGCTGGGATAAAGCTCTGGAGTCCTGCTGATGCCAGAGTCTAGACTTGCGTGGCACTGGGCTGTGTCAGGGAAGATGCATTTGTCTGCCGGTCCTGTTCCAGATGGTGAGTGATGCTCTGTCTGGTTGGAAGTCACCTTGGAGGGAAGCTTTCACTGTTTACTCTGCTAGGCAAGCAGGAGCATCCTGCTAAAAAATTATTATTATTAATGCTGCTTTGATTAAGAGCTGTTTTTTTCTGCATAAAGTCGTGTGGGCTGAGAGCCTGCAGTTGGAGCACAGTATTAATAAATGGCATATTTGCTTCATGGATATGTGAGGCTTAATTCCATTCTCGTTCAGTCATAGCTGGTCTCATCTTAATGAAAGATCACTAGTTAGTGATTTGTGTCCAGTTCTCCCCTCCCCTGAGAGACACCGTTGGCTAAGCAGTTTTTAGCATGAGCTTGTGGGAGATTGCCCTTGCCCTAAGGACCTTTCTGCCCAGCAGGTACCGTGATTGCGGGAGCAGCAAGTGTGCAGGAGCTGCAGTCATTCTGGCATTTACATAATGCTCCTTGCTCAAAGGGACCCTATTTTCTCCCTAAAGTTAGGGCTCAACTTAGTATAGGGCTTCACACCACCTTGAGGAAAACAGTGCATGGGAATATAGACTCTTTATGGGGGCAGTTATAGATGGTATCAGTGTGTCTTTTTGAGGAAGATTAACTATGAGCTCTCATTCCTACAATATCCCCTCTACACCCAATTTTTACTTGACCTAGCATGGTCCTGTGTGTGGGAAGGAGGTGAAACTCTATTTGGGAGAGGTTTTTTCCCAGAATCCATACCTTAACAATCCTCATCCCTTCCCTTTTGTCCTCTGATGTATTTGCATCTTTAAACAGAGATAACTGGGTTGGGGAAGAATATGTTGTTTTGGCTGCATGAAGGAAGTCGAGCTCCTAGGTGAGAAGCAGCAGCACCCTCCTGAGAACAGCTCTTGTCAGCCCTCTGGGTAGATGCAGGATGTCACTGTGACAGAGGATAAAGGTCACTTGTAAAAACAGGGCAAAAAAACCCTGAAAGATATGATCTGGAAAGGTATTCACCAGTAAGAAATATAGAATAGGTCTGGAGAACTGGGTGGGTATCATTTGAGTTTCTGAAGAGGGGCCAAACCACATTGCTTCAGATGAGTATGGAAACCTGATGCAAATCACGTTTAGAGACTGTGCTATGTGCAATTGTAGCAGTAGTAGGTCTAAGCATAGTTTTAAAGGTTAATTATTAGAAAGTGTGCTCCATGATCCTCAAACTACTTCTGAAAACAAGAAAGACTTGGAACTTTCAGCCTTTGCTTCTTAAAGAGAGGATGTATTATTTCTGCTTAAACGAATAGCAACCGTCTGAGTTGGAAGTAACTCTTAGGGTAAAGAGTTAATTTTATTTGTTCTCTTTGTTTATATGCAACATTGTTGCTGTCATTGTAATTTCCTCCATTACTTAAATACATCATAAATTGGGATTTTATTACACAGGAGGCTTGTAAACATGCACATTTATATACTGCATAGAAAATGATGGGAATATGGCACTTGTACAAAAACCAAGCTCATGTAAATGAATTATAGAAAAGATTTCTAAACATTTGATCTTGCTGAAGAAAGAGGGGGAATGATCACCTTAGGAAAGCTTAGCGGGATCTGAGTAACATTTATGTCAGTCTCACCTTTTGGGAGAAGCCTAAAAGCTTTGGTCCTACTGAGCAGAAAGCTGAGCTGATTTATGCCAGCTAGAGCCCAGGCATAGTGTTACATGCCATGATTTATTTTTTCAGACTGAACTTGCACATTCTTGCTATGACATTGACATTCTTTGCTGGTGCTGTTGCTATGAGAGGGTGGGCTCTGAGAGGCTGGAAAGTGCAGGCTTCTCTCACGCTCTGCCCAGCCCCAACGAGGTTGCATTAAGCATTTAGAGCTGGTCACTGCTGCAGGCAGTGCTGTAGATTAAAGGCTTCATTAATTCAAGTATATCACTCAAGTCACACACATCTGTTGTTCAGAGTGTGCTTTGTGCATTAAGATTATGAGTCCAATTCAGAAGCCTGTACTTACACATAATTCCTCTGAAAGGACAGATATGCTTTTCTTCTGTTCTCTTTTCCTGTTCAAGTATCTATAGCCAAAATACTCTGCGTGTGACAGAAGAGCCAAAGTTATCTTTCCCTGTGGGTAACTTCATAATATTGAGGAAACAATAACTCCAGTGAAATTAGACTCTCAGAAAAAGATGGCATCTGGAACCCATCTTCTGCTAGCATGTCCCAGCAAAAGAATATGAATTATATAACTCCCTTCCTTCCTAGAGCACTAAGGGGCCATTATATTAGCACTTAATTTTTCTACTGCCCTTCATGTCACACAGTGCCCAACAGATTTGTTATTAAAATAGAGATGTAGGCTTTGCTTACTGCAACATGCCCAAAATGAGGGTGATGGTTATTGCTTCTTCTAGCCTTGTGCCCTTCCTATATCCATGTCTTATACTGCCATAATCTAAATAGCATTTGAGCTAATGACAGGTTTCTGTATGGCAAGTGTAAAGAATCTCTTCATGTAATGCCGAATGTGAAGAAGGATCCAGGTGACATGGTGCAGAAAACTCTGTCTAGGAGATTACACACCACCAGAGCTAGAAGGCATTAGATGGGCTGAGTGAGATTTCAAGCATCCTGGAGTGGGAAGGTTATCAGGTATCTGTAGAGCCCAGGGGCTGACACTGCAACCTCTAACTCAGAGTTGCACAGATAGTCTTGCTCTGGGTAAGTGCAACTTGTATATCTTCTTGCGTTAAGTCATTGTTGCAGGCTGACACTTGTGTTGCAAATGGACTTGTTAGTGGGCTGATGGATGTTCTGATTCACCTTGCTGTGATCCTAATGAAATACCTTGTTTCTACTGGCAGGCTGGTCTCCTCCCAAAAACTGGTCCTGTAGATTACTGCAAGACATGCTCTTTCCAACGCTAGGGGCAGATGGGACAAGCCGTGTTACTGAATTGGCCTTGGGACTTTTGCCAAGGTTGAATGGTGAAGTTTCATTTTTTGCCTGTCACCAGACACCAGCTTTGGAGACAGATACGACACCAGTTGGCATCAGGCACTAAATTTCCAGTTGTGTATCAAAATGAGTACATTTCTCCTAGCTGCAAGTAGCCTCTGATTGAATCATTGCTTGAGACTGAGAGAAATTTGATGTTAAGCCAGCTGCTTAGTTTTCAGAACAGGCTAGATACATCAGGCAGACCCACAGACTTATTGTCTCCCATGGCCTGAGCAAAACTGGGCTGAGACCATAGTTTGACTATCCTATCTGTATTTGCTTGTGTCTTTTGGTTTCGTACAGTGTGAATCAGAGCCAGACAGGGTGTTTGGATAGCTGCGCTGACTTCTGCTCTATTGCAGGAGGAACTCAGCAAGTTTCATGGATTTTCTTTGCAACCCTTATATAAAAGGTTATGACAAGGTTATCACTTAATTGACGTTTGTGAAGTTTCCACTTGGCTAGTGTATCTGTGGACTTGCACCCTCAGTATAAAGGACATAATACTGGTAAGGAGATGCACACTCATTTGTGAGCACGGTCTGCATTTGTACCTGCAGCCTGATTACAGCAGGGGTTTTGCAAGGAAAACCCTTGATATACTGGTGTGAATGCTGGGAGTGTGTGGGTTAGTGTTTAAGCAGGTTAGTGTTTACAACTGCCTACTCCACATCTGTTGAGATTGACTGGGAGAGTCCAATTTATCTTCATGCAAGTTGTGTCTAAATCTGACTTGCCTAGGTCACAACATCTTGATGCAAGAATAGATATTGGAAATAAAATCTGTGACTCCACTGTCATTCTTCGATGTTACACCCTGCTTTCTCTTAAGCATATCGATCCCATGGTAACATGAGGAGGGCAGTTGCTTTTTTAAAAAGTACCAGAGTGGCACTTCTCTAAATACACATCTTTATTGGGGTACATTTCTATTTGCACTTCTAATTTTCTCTAACATCAGCGTTCAAATGCTTTCAGCCTGCAGGACATGATACACAGGTAGAGCTTTTCATTCAGGTTCCCATTAGGCACAAGAAGAGCTTTCCTTCCTGGGTTTCCCAGCACAGCACTACTTTCTTTTGCTGGTATTATTGCAGCCCCTTGTGAGGATTCGTATAGTTAAAGTCTCTTGTGCAGAGCTGCCAGCTTTCCCAGATACTGGCAGCTGCCTTCCCTTGTTCTCTCAGTTCTTCTTTCCTGTCCCTTTTGCAAAAGCCTCACCTCTGTCAGGTGTTCGTGAATCTGTTGCAAGCCAGAAAAGTGAGCTGCCAAAATGCCTTTTCAGTTCCTGAGATGGTTTCATCCTTTGCATGTCTTTGGCAATGGCTGGTAGGGCTGGTATAGCCTGTCATGTGCCACCTGCCTTCTCTGCTGCATTACTGGCTCTTCAGCTGTTCCTGTAAAGGGCTGTGACAGCACCAATGCCTGCAATGCTCTTCATTTAGACCCACATCATTCCCCACAGATTGTAGGTAAAATGATCTCTTCTTTGCTGAAGAAGTTGCTTCTGGATGGAAGTGCCTCCCTTCCCTCCCAAATCCTAATCCCTGCCAGCAAAGCAGCAATGGGTAGAGCTTTCCCAAGTGCCCATTTGCCCCAAACACCCATTATTTAATTCATACCCTCAGCTGCAGCCAAGTGACAGTGTGGCTGGGGTCGACCCAACACGTACATAGGTGTTGCTGTGGGTTGTGGCTGGAGGTGCAAGAGTGCAGGCAAAAGATGGATTTCAATCCTGGGGACAAAATGTTCTGTGGGCAGATCCCTCACTGCTATTACCCAGAGACTCAACCTGCCCTTGGTGCTGACAAGGAAAGAACTGACAGTTCTTCCTAGGGCATTTTATTCTGGGTCTACACCAGAGACTGGAGAGAGACTGCAGTCTTGCCACACAGCTCGAGGGGCAGATGTCAGTGTGTGGCACTTGTCTGTAGCAATGGGTCTTGCAAGGGGGTGCTATTTTTTGATGTGTCCCAGAGCTCACATCTCGGGCTTACCCAGCCCCTCCAAGGTAATGTTTACAGTAACATAAAACCTAACACTGCCTCTTCCTGGGTGACAGAAATCTGCACTCTCTTTCACAGAGAAGTGTGGTATAAATAATGACAAGTTTCCTGAGAAACTTGTGCTTGTAGCCTGGAAACCATCCCCAGGATAAGTTGTGGAGACTTTTCCATAAACAGTAGAATTTTTTAAATCTGGATTTTAGTGTGACAAGCCAAATAAGTGCCCCCATCCTGAGGAGAATTGCCTGGGGTGGGTACCAGCTATGCATTTCAGGGTGCTGGCTGGCTCCTGAAGTTCCCTGTGGCTTTACAGCATCCTCTGGATGTCCAGGGCAGTAGAAGGGATACAGCCCCACCTGACCTCACTCAGTGGGAAGGGTACGTGCCCTTTCTGTGGCAGCACTGCAGCTCTGATGAGCAAAATGAAAAGACAGACCCATTGTGGTTCAGGTTTTTAAACATCTGCAAGGGATTCTTTTGTGAATGTTACAGCAAAGGAAATGTTTGGAGAGGTTTGCTTTCTGCTACACAGAAAAGAAGATGTGGAATCCCAGGAGGGAAAAAGCAATCTTTGCTCCAAGATTAGATGCTGGCAGGCAAATACTGTATTTTTGCTTTCATTTCTGAGAGTCAATGGACTACCCTGAAACCATTAGTCTGTGACAGCCCCTACAGCCCTGCAGAGACATTTGAATTCTTGACTAGTTTAATATTGCAAGTCCTTGGCAGTGGCACATTATTGACCGTACTCAGAAGGCTATCTCCAAAACTGCTGACAGCTATAGGATTGCTACAGATGTGGAGTCAATCATTACTACACTAGGTTAAGGAAAGCTTTTTAAAATAGCCCTGCTTGTGGTCCTGTGCCAGTCTGGTAGACAGGACAGATAAGTGGTAATGGAAAAAAGCAAACCCAACCCCCAGAAAACAAGCCCTAGCTAAAACACATAAATGCAAGCCGAGTCTTCAGTTCAGGGTAAAATGTGTTTGTCTGTAGTTTGACTTTTGTGAGTTAACATCTGCTAAAGAAAGGCTTCACCACCTTGAAAGCTTCCCTGCAGTTCCAGAAATCCAAGGGCAGATAGCCCTTTGTAAGGTATTGGTGGTTATAGTGGTATCTCACTTTGCCTGGCCTGATAGCAGTAGGTCCTGCATGGTGCAGGAAGGTCCCAGAAACACTGTTGCATAGCTTGTTATCAAAGCAAACACAATTTCTTCTTCTGTATACATGAGATACTCTTTCTGGATACTGTAACTTCCTTAACTATGGGAGAGAACACCATGGTCCACTGTGTCAGTATTGCTTTGGAAATGTCATGGTGTAAAAGGCAAGAAGCAGGAGCAGGTGCCGGTTACATGTGGCACAGGCAGTGCCCTGATGCAGTGGAGTGATTTCCTTGGCTCCAGAACCACCTGCATCTACGTTAGGCTGTTGAGGGACCATTCCTTCACGTTTCTAAAGCCTCCTGCAAGGAGTCTTTTGAAGGTGAGACTCCGGTTTCCCATTTGTGACTTTTTCTGACGCTATTTTACGTCCCAGGTGCTTTCCATACACTTTTTTTAACTCGTGGGTGTAGCAGCAGAGAGCTGCAATGTCCAAGAGCTCCCAGGTCACATTGGCTGCTGAGCCAAACTGGCCTCATCAGCAGCCCCGTGAGCATAGCCAGTGTGACTGCTCCGTACCCAGTATGTTTTGATTTCTTCATTAAGCACCTGAAGACAAGACAGGACTGCTGTTGTATTCCTAATACATCTTTGCTAACATGGGCTTTGCTGTTTGTTTGAGAGCGCCAGTTTGGCTTCTCCTGCCTTAACTTGGGAAGAGGCAGAAATGAAGGCTGCCTGCCCCCCTTGCCTGTTACTGCTCCTGTCCCTCCCTGATCACTGCACAAGTATTCAAGGTTGTAGCTATTTTGTTGTCCTCTGGAGAACCACAAAGCTTGCCTAATGCTTCTCTCTTTTACATTCCCAAGTCTTTTATTTGATTATCCTTCATACATTGTGTGTTTCTCCTAAAACTTGTCCTAGACAATCCCCTTCAGAAGTTTACTCCCATACAACAGATGGCAGGGGGTTTGGTGATAGATCACAGCACGGCTAAGATGAAGTGTTGGGTAGCACAGACTTTTCTTGAGCAGTACCTGCAGCTAGGGACAGACAGCAGTCTGTGGTGGAGAAATCACACTTGGGGAGCAAACATCAGGAGAGAGACCTTTGCAAAAGCAAGGTCTGCAATCTCATGTCACTGGTGCTCCCGCGGAACCATGAGCCTTGCTCATATGCTCCCCAGCTGTCTTGGTACCAGGCATCCCATTCTTTACCCTTGGCTTTGCTGCTCAGCTGGGTGGCAGTGCCATGTCCCTGCTGTGCCCTGGTGTGCTGCCTCACTGTGGGGACTCAAGCTGCCATTTCACCTGAGAGAGGCTGGTGCAGGCAAAGTTGCCCTGCTGCCAGGCATCTGTGGAGCAACTTCTGCTTCAAATTTCCTCCTTTCTTTCTGCATCTGGGGGGAAGATGTTCATCTGGAAGACTTTAACCTCAGTGCTGACAGGTTTTCATCCCCTCCCCATGGTTAATCTGGAGACCAGGCTGGATGTTGGTGTGACAGCAAGTTGGGCTTGGAAGTGAAAATTTTTGTTGTGGTTCTTGTTTCTGCATGCAGCCATGTGTGGAGCAGCCCATGCACAGGGGCCCTTGATAGATGCTAATTTGATTGATTCTCACTCACTGTCTGCTCCCCTGTGCCTCCACCAAAGGATGACTTTTCTGATGCCAAGAATTTGTGCAGCAGTATAGCTGAGTTCACCACCCAAGAACTGAGGGCCTGTGCCAATTTTTTAATTGCATTTTTTCTGGCAAATAGCCATAGCTTGGTCTTAAGAAAAAGAAGTCAAATACTTCTAGCTTTCAACCCTGTGTCAGTCTGTTGTGGAGCAAAGCTTGGAAGTACAGCTGGACCTTACTTTACTTAACTGAGGGGAGGAAGAGAGTACCCAGGCTTTTGGGCTAGAAGGAGGGATGACAGAAACCAACAGACCAGCCCTATTTTGCAGGAGTTGGAGAGACCCTTGATGTAGAAGAACTGTCTTGGACAGACATGTATCTGAGCTGGGAGGATTGTCCTTTTGCAGGCAGGAAGTGTTCAGGCAGAGCTCTGTTACTTCTGGCTTGTGCTGAACAATGGAGGCTCCTGTTATTCAAACCCATGATTTTTTGACCCCTTGTGAGCAGGTCTGACTGAACAGCCAAGCATGAGCTGAGTTTCACTGCATTGCCCTTGTGAGAGAAATGGAGGCCCTGAGTTGTACTGGGAAGTGCCAGAAGCTGCAATAAAGCACTGCAAGACCTAGCAAAACTCATTGCATGGCATAAACATGATGGAGACAGAGGATTATCAGCAAACACATTGTCCTAAAGGCAAATCATGTACTATCTTCTTGGTGAATTACTGGCTATGTTACAAATCCATTTTAGATGGAATCTTTATGATCTTGTCTGCACTGGAGGGGAGGATGGTTTGTCTGTCACTTTGAATTTCCTATGGTATGTAGAGTCTGTTAGGAGCTATCTGCCTCGTATGCCTGGCTCATGGCATCTCCAACAGAAACATAAATCATCTTATTAATTGCACAAATATGTTTGCACCAACACAGTATTTCAGATAGGTTGGCTGACAGGTTCAGTAACTCTTCGTCACCCGCTGTAACAAGCATGTTTTCTCCAAATTTTATTCAGGAGCAACTTGGGGCATGTATGAGCCAGTGCCTTCTTTGACAAAAGGCTGTTGTCAAGGCTGTTGTCCCAGCTAGCCCTAAC
Organism: Acanthisitta chloris; assembly: GCF_000695815.1. Taxonomy (NCBI): domain Eukaryota; kingdom Metazoa; phylum Chordata; class Aves; order Passeriformes; family Acanthisittidae; genus Acanthisitta; species Acanthisitta chloris. Next base: position 11,349 of record NW_008681894.1, read on the forward strand.
ATTTCAGCAATCCTCTGGAATAAAAGGTGCCAACTGGCTGACCACTTTACCTCTCATCTGTCTCCCTCTTGCTCACCTCTGCAGGATACCTGTGATGGGTGCAGAGCTGAGCAGCCAAAGGGGCCACTGGTGCCACACCAGGGCTGGTCATTGTGATGGCCTCTGCATCCACCCGGAATAAGGAAGATGTAAATGGTGTATTTGGGTACTAAACAGCTGAATCCTCACTATTACACAATCTGGTCTCCTGTCTAAAAATTCCCTCTTTTATATCAGTTTCAGTGTGTACATATTCAGAAGCCCTGATGTTGTACCACCTGAGCAAAGGTAGGAATGTGAAACCAAGCCCAGGAGGATGGGAATGGCAGCTTTGCAGTCAGCTCACGTGGGTTCATGGCCAGGAATTGCCTGGCACTGCTGTGTTCCTCCTTGGTTCAGCAAAAGCTGGTAGGTTGTTGAATTCTGAGGTGAAACAGCTGCCTCTGGCGTGAATCAGTGCACACATGGGCTCCTCCTTGTGCTCTACTCATTTTGGTTATAAGCACAAAGATTGGTTTTCTGTAGGCTCAGCCCAATGGTGAATTGTCATGGTGTCCTTTTGCTCCGTAGATGAGAGCCTGTTGAACAAACATATACTTTGTCCTAACTGTCGTCCATCCCCAGGATGAAGCAACTCTCCCTCTGTGACAGACTGCACAGAGGATTGTCAGTGCCCTGCAGAGAGCCACATAATCTGGGGAATGAGAAACACGAGCCATGGGTTTTTAGTGGCAGCATAATTCATGGCAATGAAGCCAAATAAATATTTACCAGTGCACAACTGAGGGTAAGAGCATTGTCACATAATGCCACACTAGGACAGAACCAAGGCAGGATCCATGATGCAGGATGCCAAAAGCCAGGAGAAGCAGCTCGGATGTGGATACACAAACTGGTACTCAAGCAGCCAAGGCCACCAGGAGGGATGGGTGGAGGACAATGGCCCAGCTTTTTTTGGCCAGTGCACACTGTTGTGCTCAAGTGTTGCTCAGTAGAATAGCTGGGGTATTATTTTTAAAGCACTCTTCAGGGAAAGCAGCATTTTACAGCCCAATGGGCATGAGCCATATTCCCACAGCAGGTTGGCACACAGCTGGTGTCTGTATATTCATTTTCTGTGCAGGCTGATTTTGGGGGCTTTGCAGAGAGAACAGCATTGTTTGATACTCCACACTGTTTGCTGGGACAGCGAGCCTTAGGAGCAGTGAACTTTGCCCAACTTTAGCATTTCAAGGCAATAAACTTCTGACGTTCTTCTGTACCTCACTAGGAAGATGTCTCCCTCCCTGTGGCAGCTGGAATTTCTTCATCCTACTTGTGATACAGATACAGACAATTGGCTCCAAAATGTTAAAGAAAATCAGGGCACTGTCTTATGAATGTGGCTGTTCCTCTGTGGATGGGGCTTATTCTGAAGCAGAGGAGCCAGGTCTAAGATTTTTAGCTTGATTATGTATCTGCAGCAGTCAGAACAGGCTCTCTGTGCTGCTGAGGAGCAGCACAGATGTTCCCCAGGTCATACCCCATAGTGAGTACTGGTCTATACAGATGTGAATCGTGGGCTTCTGCTAGTGCTGTGTAGTGGGGAGGCACAAGATGTGATCATCCAGCATGGACTCCCTGGGTTCTTGGTGCTTCACCAGTAACTAATTTCTGATGTTGCTTAGGAGCTGTTGTGTGAAGCTTTTTGTGTGCTACAGCTTGTATATTTTGCACATTGGGAAGTTTTTGTCAATCCTTATTACCTGGAGTTACTTCTTCAGGTTTCCTGTAACTGTGTTTTTCATCAGCTGGACTAACCTCTCGAGATGTCTTACACCAATACCAAATCACAGTATGGTTGGAATACCTGTGTGGTAGTGTCACCTGTTGCTGCAACAGCAACAAGGAAATGAGCAGTATTTCACACTGGAGCAGAATGAGATCAGACAAACCAAGAAGGGATACTGTAAACCTATGGATCCCTAGCAGGAAGGCAGATATCCAAGCCCTGAGCCTCCATGCCAATGCCATGTTCTGTTTGAAGATCACAAAATCATAGAATGGTTGACATTAGAAGGGACCTCTGGAGATCATCTTGTTCAAAATCTCTTGGTGAGAGCCAACTTCCTCCTAGTCTGCCGAAATCCTGGAGGGTTTCATGGGATTTGACTGGATACAGATAATTTAAGAAATACTACTTCTCTGTAATTCCACAAATAGAGAGATAGTGGTTTTCTAGCAGTTTAAACTAATTTTTAAAGATTCTAAGTAACTTAGTAGGCATAGGAGTTGAGAAAATGCCCTTAGTTATGCTCAGTTTAGAAATTCAAAACTCAGCAATTGTCATTAGATCCAAGATGTTTTCTGTACTGTGTTTCAGCACTGAGTAAATCAGCAGTGGAAGGAGAAAAGAATTGGGAAGAAAAATGCAATACAATCTGTAGCAAAATGGCAAAGCCCAACTTAAAGCCATGACAATCACATACATTAGCAAAAAGGATCTTGTCACCTGTGTCAAGTACTTCCTTTTCCATTGTCGTGGCACAGCCCCATCTCACATTCTGTCTCTGAGGCACAGGTGCAAGGGAGATGGGTGGTTTGATGCAATTTATCCATGCAGACAAGAAATAATGTTCCCTTCCCTGAGGTACAGGCAAGTCCAGTCATGGATTATATGCTTGGCTTTCCTCAAACCACAGCCTTCAGTCGTGTTGGTACATGGTTTCCCAATACCAGCCTTGACTTGTCCTTCAGGTAGCAAGTTGCCCTATTACGTCTTTCCAAGCCTTAGCCACATGTCCAAACAGAGAGTAATTCCCAGCCTTACCCTCTGGTTGCCTCAGTTTTTCTTGGAGGACTTCTTCCAAGTATTTCTAGTGCCACACTACCCCAGAAGGATGTGCTGCCCACCCCTCAGCTGCACAGGTACCTCTGTCTCAGCAAGTGGTGTCCCCCATGGGGCCCTTGTTTTGGTCAGAGCCATGACAGGGGCTCCACTGAGCTGCAGCATTCAGGGATAGGCAAGGGCATGGTTGGAAATAACTCCTCTGAAGTATACTTGTAGAAAAAAATGTAGAGGAACAAAGTGTCAATGACAGAAGCCTGTAGCCCTTCTAGATGTACCAGGTAAGTGTTATACTAGGGTTCTGCAACACTGTAAATTTCAGGGTTACAGCTGAGTAAGTGAGACTGGAATCTGACCCCTTATATATGAAAAATTCCTTAATTATTATTAGGATGCTGGCTGGGCTTGCAAAGTTCACATTCAGATGGTAAGAAATGGTAATTTTAAGTTTGCCAAGCAAACATAATTATTCTGCACAAGTGCACATCTTATATTCAGCAAGGCAGGGTTCCCGGGGAAAATGACAAGTGTAATTAAAACCTGTCTCATCATGCATGCACGCAGGGGAGGGCAAGCTGGGATTGTAATGGTAACTGCTCCTAGCAGGTGTTTTTCTCTTAATATGAAGTATTAAATAAAACTTCCTGTGCTTATTAACCCAAATACTCTGCCATATGCTTCTAACAGTGCCGCTGTGATGTGTTGCAAACAGCCTGAACTTGAACTATATCTTTCAGCATAAGCTTTTGTCTTCAGAGGTACAAAACTGCCTACCTTAACTGAGACTGTTACAGGAGCCTGGAGCACTGTTGATGATGTAAATTCTTTGCACTTTGTAGCTCTGGAGGTTGTTAGTTTTCCATGCTGAAGATCTCAGGCTTGTTACGTCATGGTGGGGATCCTCCATGGCTGGTGGGGCAGAGGAGGAAACCCTGCCAAAAGCACTGTCATCTGTTGCCTGCATCTGTGAGCTGGTGATGTGATAAACTACATTTTTAATAAAAAAGAGTCAGAAGGGGAGGAAGCAGAGCTGGAGCTAGGCACTGGCTTTGGATAATCTGAGCCTGGTGTGTCGCTTCAGAAGGCAAGGTGCTGGGTCTGAAGGAGGGGGAAGCTTG
>NW_008681894.1:15358-21662 GCF_000695815.1 Acanthisitta chloris
GACTAGATGGGCTTTTATGACTTTTATTTCAAGTCCATTTGTTATTTGCTGCCAGAATTCTCCCAAGGAATGCAGACAAGAAGTGGTAAATGGTGATTAATTTAGACAACCTAAGCAGAGGAATCATGACGGGCTCCCCATGTAATACAAGAAAGTTAACGGCTTGCTGATGTCCTTTTGTGAGTGAATTGTGTAGCCTGGTTGTTTAATGGAGTGTTTAAAAATTGTGTTGGCACTAGCCTATGAATAATGTATAATGAAATACCTTACTGCTAAGAAACTGCTGATATGCTGGGGAAATTTCCATCAGATGTGAGAACAATTTTGAAGGCACTGTCTTCTTGGGATGCCCTTTATTTATAGCCTCGCTGCTTCAGAGGTTGCATTCCCTTTTTAGATACTGCATGTGAAGATGCCCTCCACTGCCTCTGCCTCTGTCTTCCAGCTTCACCTGAATCCATTTGCTTGTGTCTGCAAAAGCTCTGGAATTTTGATGCGATTAGGCTTTATTACCTGAACACCGTAAGCATGGAGTATTTGCTGTGCAGTCTACATCTGTTCAAGGTGTCTGCACCAAGGTACTCTGCATGAAAGGAAGACAGACACTGGTTTTGTGTCATGGCAGTGTCCCATGATGCAGGAAGCAGAAATAGGGTCAAGTGATTTGGAAAAAAAGACCAGTTGGACTTCACAATGTGAAATCATCTTTGATGCCTCTATATTTCCCCCCCCGTGTCCTCCCTCCAGTGCATGAGGCCTCTGTGTGCTTTGGTCATGAGTAGTGGGAAGTCACTGTGATACTAAGCAACTAAATCTTGCTTGACCAAAAGAGTGAGAAGGTTTGAGAGTGAACTCCTGCTTGCAGGGAAGCTCTGGAGGTTGCACTGCCTGAGGTGCAGGAGGAAACAGGCCTCTTGTTAGATCCTGGGATGTAGCTCAGGCTAACAGGAGGCAGTTACAGTCTCTTCCTTTGCTCCTTGTTTTGGTCCTCAGCTGCTCTCCAGGGGAAAATAAAATCATAGCTTTGTTCCTCATGTGGGGTTGTCCCCACCTGCACTGAAATACAGAAATATGTCATGAGGGCAAATGTTCACAATACCACAGAGTGGTCTCAGCTAAGTGTATGCCAAGAGCAGACCCAGCTTGTGGACATAGCTCTGTGCCCTGCCTCTGCTGTGGCTTTGTAATGAGTAGGCAAGTGCTCCTGCTGCATTTTTGTGTCTAGATTTACACAGTAGAGTCCTGAGTCAAAACATTTCCTGCAATATGGGCACTGTGTTATTAGTATAATGCCAGAACAATGCAGCATGTGGTTAATGTTGCTGTTCATCAGCCGAGGAAGTGACATCCTCACCTGGGAGGTTGATGTGATGGGTTTCAGGGTCATGTGATGATGCTAACTGCAAGCTCTGGGCATGAGGCTACAGGGCAGGAGAAAGAATGGGTTAGAAGAGAGGTTGTATCCTCAGGGTGATCTGCAACTGGCTAAGCAAGAGGGTTTGCCAAAATGGCAGGGAAGACTTGTGCTTTTACTGCCTTGTTTGCTGCTTGGATATATCTGGGGGTGCAGCATTTTCACAGCTCCAGGAAATGTGTATAAAAGGGATTAGTCTAAACACAAGATAGGTGGCAAAGAGCACCAGAGGAATTTGACTGATGGCCTAAATGTTTTTGGTAGAACAAGTAAAGAGAGAAGGTATCTAAAACTTCCTCCAAATCCACCACCTGCCAGCCAAGAAGTATTTTCAGCAGAGAGAGTCGCAAAGGTCTAGGCTGAGAATCATGGGCAAGTTCAACCAGCATTTCTCAGGGTAGAAACACTGCTAGCTGACAGTATACAGGAAAGAGCAGTTTTCAAAAGGAAGGAGACAGTTCTGTTGTTAAGTTTGTTCCACTGATGCTTTTGATGATCCCATTAATTTATAATTTTGTAATGTTTGTTTTCTTTAGGTGAAGAGCGAAGGCCCCAAACTGGTGCCCTTCTTTAAAGCCACTTGTGTCTATTTTGTCCTCTGGCTGCCAACTTCCAGCCCCTCCTGGTTCAGTGCCCTCATTAAATGTCTGCCCATCTTCTGCCTGTGGGTTTTCCTTCTGGCTCATGGAATTAACTTCTTAGTGTCACACCGGAGTGCCAGCCGCATCCTAGCGGGACTCATATTCTCGGCAGTGGGAGATGCCTTTCTCATCTGGCAGGAGCAGGGCTACTTCGTTCATGGTGAGTATGTTGGCAGTCCTAAGGGGATGCCACAGTGTCCAACTGTTATCCTCTTTATTTAGTAGCAAGTTGCTCGCCCACATGTTTTGTTTATTCACGGACAGCTTAAACCCTTGGGACTGGGAAGCACTCATCCCTTAGCTAAAATCCATCATGGTTAGAGGAGTCACCATGGATGAGTCTTTCTTTTGAGCTTCTCTTTAGGTTAGAGAGGTAACTGGGTCAGGTTTGGTTTCCTGGCATGTGTTACAGCATCTCAGCTGGATGGAGCTGAGAAGAGGACATGCCAGAATCCCTGGGGAAGAGAAGGAAATGCTCATGGCATTCGTCAGCTCTCATGAAGCTATGGGAAGTATCCTACCTATTCAGATTAGTTGTTAGGAATTTTTTTTTCCCTGTTAGGGTGGTCAGGCACTGGAGTTGATTGCCCAGGGAGGTTGTGAAGTCACCATCCCTGGAGGTGTACAAGAAGCATCTGGATCTGATGCAGGAGGATATGGTTTAGGGTTACAGCAGAGTGACTAATGGTTAGACTTGATGATTTTAGAATTCTCTTCTGACCTTGATGATTCTACGATTCTACCTCGTATCTCCCTCTGCAAGGATATCTGTCAGTCCTTTCCTATAAGGATCAGGTATAGGACACATTATGTAAAGGTCCTCAGTGGAGAACAGGTGGAGAGGACCTTTATGTTTTGATAGACAAGCCCATAGCCTGGGGGAGGTGTTTAAGTTAAGCCAGAAATGATAGCATCAGAAATCTTGCCCTGCTTGCAGGTTGATCAGTATGAATCATGATCAGCCTGTTGTACAAGACATGTCTGTTTTGCAAGACCTGTAAATGATGGTCAGTCAAGGTAAACCTTACCACAATGGTCTGTCTTCTCTACAGAAAGATCCGCATCTCTCAGAGCAGAACAAGCTTGGTTTATTTTGCTAGTTTGCAGACTGGCATATAATGATTGAGATTAATCATTTAAAGCCACGTCGAACCTGCCTGCAGCAACGCTCTCCCTGGCCTTGGTCTGTCACAAGAAATCAGCAGTAGTTGAGTCCTTCAGTAAACTGACTGGGGGGGGTTCTCAAGTTAATTTAACCAGCAGAGGGATCTCACATAACACCCACCATTAACTGGCTGCTCTGACTGTCCCGATGGAAAATGTGATGAGATGAGGGAACTTTTCTGACTTGTGCTGTTGTCAGCTCTGAAAGTCAAAGGTTTATTTTTTCCCCCTCTCATGAGGTCAGTATTTAGGTTTATTCTGGGATTCCCACAAGCTTTCTTTATGAGAGGGAAGTGTGTGCAGTGCCAGATATGAAAGGCCAAATGCTCTGAATCTGGTTTTAATCCTGCTTCCCAAGGGTTTATCCCAATCTCATTAAAAGTTCATGTAAAACTTTTTACTGAATTTGGTGGGGTGCAGATCAGGCCCTGAGGATTGGATCTATCTGGCTGAACCTTGGGCACATTGCTGAGGAGCTCCAGCTTTCTTTTGGGGTGCCATCCCCTGTGTGCTGAGTGTTGACATTCCCACTGACAGGAGTAGCTGGCTCAGTGCAGGTGCCTCAGCCTGACTGGTTGTGCTTCTCTTTTTTGCCTCTTGGAGTTCCTCCTTGAGCTGTGGCTTGGGCCCAATTTTTCCCAAGACCATTTTTGTATAGGGACTGTTGCATGCCTCTCCATACCCCTGTAACTGGGATGTCCCCAGGTTCCCTCTCCAGTTTAGTGCAGGAGGAAGGTTAATCAGTCATAGCAATTCAGTATTTGGTTAATTGTGTTTTAATCTGCAAATAAGTTGCATTTTCAGTCTTACAACTGAGAAATTTTGTTTTGTGGGTTTAGACACATTTTTTCTTCTTAAGAGAAGAAAAGGTCTCTTGGAGCATTTTAAAAATCTCAGTGGGCTGTCTCCTGCCTGCCTCAGTCCACCAAGCTACTACCTGCTGTAGTGAAGTGTTAATATTTGTATTTCAGCTGTTAGCAGATAAAGGATACCACCCCACTTCAGCCTTCATCTTGCCTGCAAAACTTATTTTCTCCTATTTAAAACTCATCAGGTTGCTGTTGCTGACAACTGACAATGTTTGACCTTTTGACACTATCATTTGTGGGAATTCAAAGTTTCAGGAGAATAAGAGGAAATACTGGAGAAAAATGTATTCTGTTCAATTTCTACAGCTTTGGGGCTGAAAAAAAAGTGTTGGAAACTGGGCTGATTTGAATAGCTTTTAAGACAATGAGTTTATAAAAGGACATTTGTTCATTACTTTATAGGGAAGTGAGAGCCTGGGAACTTACTGCTGGCACACTTGACTTTTTTTCATTTTTGCTGTTTCAGGCCACTAATAACACGTTATTTTCTGACTAGTGCCTTACTGCATGTAGAATACACTTTATAGTGTTAATATCCACCTCCTTTGACAGCAGGCACTTAGAAACAATTTATGCATTTGGTGAAGAAGACAAGGACTAGAAAAAGGGGCCTTACCACCAGCCTGAGGAAACCTGCAGGAGGAAAGCAGATAGAGAGAAGAGCTGGTCTGCCTGATGTGGTTGGGAGGACCAAGCTAAAGGCTGCAAGAGAAACGCATCCCCTCCCTCTGCAGCTGTCACAGGTTTCCTCAGTTCCCAGGTTGATTTGTGGGTGTTGAGTGAGCAAACCTGAGAGCTGACTCCCTTGTTTGTGATCAGACTCACAACAAAACTCCTCCTGCTGTTCGGGGCCTGTTTGGCTGCCTCATCCTGTCCTCTCCTCCTCCTTCTCCTTGCTGCCAGATGCCTGCATGGACAACACATTCTTCAGTTCTCTGTCCCAGAACTCTCCATATAATGCCACTGAAGCAAAAACCACTTCTCACTGCCAGGATGATGTATCCTTCTCCTTACCACCTCCCTGGGCTCTAGCCTTTCCTGCACTGTAACACTATAAATGGCTCTTATCTTAAATCCCTTCTCAGTTTTCTCAGTGCTATGCCCATAATGTGCAGTAGCTCTGTGAAACATCAACTTCTTGCTGCCTTCCTTTGTGCTTCTCTTCCTTCCCCTTCACACTGTCCATTTTCTCTAGCCTCACCTAGCAGTCTAGATCCCCACATCCCCCTCCCTCCTGCAGGTTCCCTTTTCATCCCACCATGGCTGAACTTTCACTGGATGTCTGATCTGGTCCTCTCCAAAGACAGGGAGACACTTCGCCCTTCTTTGAAGCTGCCTCAGCACAATAGTACTAGGATGAAGCAATGTCTGCCAGCAGCAGGTTTTGCTGACTGCCCTCTACACCACAGCATCATGCATTAAATGTGAACAAGTGTCCTGCTGGAGGACTCAGCTTTCCAGATCCTTTTCATCGTTTTGTGCTTTAGAGTTGCATGAAAACTTCCAGCTGCTCTAATAACCCTGCCAGCATAAAGTGGGACAGCCTGCAGCTGCACCATGTGTGGATCTGGGAGCCAGAGGACCCGAGGAGCTGGACTCAGTTTGGGGCCCATTATCTGCAGTTGTCATGAGGGCTACGAATCAGCAGCTGTACCAATGCATTGGGACACGTTTTTATCAGCTGGATTAGTGACAAGAGAATAACGTATGGGCAGTACCTTCCAACACCCACATCTGGCATTTCTCAAGGGTGTTGCACTTTAAAGGGAAGCCAGCATTTTATTTGCACTGACTGATTTCTGCTAAGGTTCCTCTGAATCCTGCAAATAGTTATAAAATTGTTGGCAGATCACACTTGTGCAGTCCCTGAAATATGCCAGCTGCTTCTTTCCAGCTTAGGTTTCTCCCAGCTATGGGCAGAGATGGAGTAGAAGCCAGATTTATTCCCTGAGTGCCTTTGGGTTTGTGGCTAAATACGGTCAGGCTTTGTGCCTGGGTTCAGGGCGATTGGTATCTTTTGTCATGTTTTGTTTGTACACTGCTCTGATTCCAGCCTTCCTGTTCCACATGGGACCTATAAGCAAAACACTTTGGATAGTTAGAGGGGATGATCTCTGGTCTGCCTTGCTCCCATGCTTCCATCCAGAGCAGGAGAAGAGAAACCACTTGAAAAACAAGCATAGTTCCCTCTGCAGCAGCTTAGTTCACCTGGCCTC
>NW_008681894.1:21686-28062 GCF_000695815.1 Acanthisitta chloris
TGTACTTGGCTACAGCTGTATATGTGTTGGGACTTCTGCTTAGGCTGGGGGCTTGGTGTTAAGGCTGTTCTCCTATGCACAGATATTTATATTAAAATGGCCCCAAGTGGTCAGTATGGTTCTCACTGATAGTGTTAAGGGTGTTAACACTGCAAGATCTAAACCTGTGCTCATTGATGTATATTTAAAATCCAATGTAGCTATGTTTTATTCTGCTACTGACTGCCAGTCACTGATGAAAGGTCACACTTTCTGTGTCGATGCCTCTTTCCAGGTCTGCTGATGTTCGCCATCACACACATCCTGTACTCTTCAGCCTTTGGCATGAAGCCTCTGGACCTCAAAGCCGGCTTGTTGATGGGCGTTGTTTCCAGCTGCAGTTATGCCTTCCTGTACTCCTACCTCTCGGGCCCATTCACCTACTTGGTAGCTGTCTACACGGCTTTGATTGGCTTCATGGGCTGGCGGGCGATCGCCGGCATGCAGCTGTGCAACGACCTCTGGACATGGACCAAGCTCTCGGCCTGCATCGGCGCGATGCTCTTCATGGTGTCGGATCTAACCATTGCACTTAACAAGTTCTGCTTTCCTGTGCCCTATTCGCGCTTCATCATCATGGCTACTTACTACGCAGCCCAAATGCTTATTGCACTGTCAGCCGTAGAGACCAGAGATGAAGAGGACTTCAGAAAGAGGAGCTAGGGAGGAGTGCCAATAGTCTGTGAACATGTGGGTTATATCTCAGGTGCTGTAGCTGCATTCACCCCTGAGAGAGATCTCCATTTCTCTAGGCACACTGGTGATCTTGATTTTGCTTCTTTGAAGCATTACCTTTGGGAATTATTTTTTCAATGGCTTTCTCTGAATACAGCTTACTTCAGTGTGGAGTCCACATCAGAAATCTTAGACTGTCCCTGCAGTAGTTACTCATTCAACTGTTCCTCCTTGGAAGTGCTGTACTACTGCGTTTTACTTGTTAGTCTTGAAACTGATGCTGAATGTCTGGGAAGAGGAGGGCTGATGGTAAAGAGGTTTGGCCATGCACTGTACTAAAAGGCTTGCACTCAGTTGTAGGCAGACAGGCACAGATCTCTGCTGAAATCATAGGTAAAAATTAATTTAACCAATGTTTGTTTCTTTTTGTGCATTACAAACTCAGTATGCAAACTGGAGCAATTGCCTCTGCTGAAAGGAAGCTTGGAGGGAGAGCATAAACAGCATATCCAGATGGGAGCTGAGCTTTGGAGTCAATAGCAGCATGTGGGGTGGCAGGACCAGCACAAAAGCAGAACACGAAGCCGAGGGCACAGAGCAAGAGGTGTGCTGGCGTGCAGTGCTGTGTGCTTTGATCATGGTTGATCAGGGTAGGTCTATAGGTGCAAGTGAGCATTGCCACATGTGGCAGAACTAGGAGTTTGGTGGGATTTCAGGGACATCTAGGTAGCCAGGCGAAAATGTTTTCCTCCCCAAGCATGTGCAGTTACACAGTGCCTGCAGCCACCAGTTGCAGCTGGGATGTAATGGGCACAGGAGGAACTTCTGAGTTTTACAGCAGAACTTTTAGCTTGTGTCTTACTAGTGTATTCCTAATCGTCCTTAGTACAGCAGACAGGAATCTAACCTTTATGGCTTTCTTCCCCAGTGTCCTAACCAGTAATATTCCATACACCCATTCAGCTTTACAGCACTGCTTCTAGCAGTATCTTGAATCTTTGTGTGAGGACTTTGTGTGGTCAAGGCCCTGATTTTCGACGTAGATTGTTATTGGGTTTTGCCAGCTGGTGGTAAACAATCATCTTTGCACCACTTCTTTTTTTTTTTTTTTCAGAAAGCCCCTTTTCAGCAGAGCTTCCTGAAAAGCACTGTCCTGTGTGTTCAAAGTGCCTGCTACTTCCTTCTCAAGCTCCCATGGATGCAGTGAAGATGAGCCATCGAGCTCTCTGTTTAATCCTGATCCAAATTCTTTTGTTCGTTTGTCTCACCATCTGTTGAAGCAAGATTACTTCTGACTTCAGACTTTCTTAAGAAGATATAGGAAGAGGTTGCCCTGATTTTTAATCTGAGTTCATTTGTGATCATATATATATATATTTTTCCTGTTATTTAGGATATCTATCAGCAAGATCTATTTCTATTGGAAAGTATCTTACTATCTTGAACGTGCTTTTCCCTTTCTTCCTGTGCCACTCCTTTGGACTGAGATGCTTCCACAATGGCTTGTTTTAAGACAGGAGTGCACTTATGTGTGCAGAGGAAGCTTGCTGAGGGTTCCAGCACCTCTTCAAACTGCAGCCAAACAGGGACAACCAGAGCAGACTGCACAAGTCAAATCCATGCATGTCCTAACAGCCCCTTGAACATGCTCATATGGGCAGAGGGAGCAGAGGGATCAGACCTCCAGAGCATCCTTGTGGGATGAAAATCACCACGGTCTTCACACCTAGCATGCCCAGACTATTCCAGGCAAAAGCCTGGCACATTCAGCAGAGCAGGAATTCCTCTTCAGGAGGAGTGCAGCTAGTTCAGGGAAGAGCTGAGGAAACCCTACCAACCCTGCCAGCTTTTCCCTTGGTGCTGAGACATCCTGAGTGGGTCTCCTGCTCCTCGCCAGCCTTGTGTGGGGTGTCTGGGTAGGGAATAGGCATTGCCTCCCCATGACTTCTGCATCAGTGCAAATTCAGCCAGTGTTACAAAAATCTAGGTTAGCCATCCTGACCCCGTGGAGGCATCTGCTGCTTTTCAGACAGAGATCATAAAGGTCAGCTGCATTACTGAGAGGGAAAGCACTGGAGGTAGCACAGCCCTGTGTAATCCTTTCCCTTTAATACTGTGTGTATTCATTCAGTGGCACACTGGGGTCTGCCTGAGTAAACAGCTGAAGGAATTTAGAGCCATAAACGATCTTCATTCATCAGCATGGCTTATCTCCTGGCCACAGATTGAATCCTGCAGTGTAGCTCTCTGCAGATATCATCTGCTGTTACTCAGCTTGATTGCTTGCAGACCTCTTCCTGCAACAGACTGACCTAGCTAAGATGAAATCTAAGTATTTGGGGTTAACCCCACTATCTCCCCAGCATGTGAGCAAATGGCACATTGCAGTCTGAGTCACAGCTCCTTGGCACAGATCAGTCCAGCATACTCAGTCCTCAGCTGGCAGCTCTTCAGAGGAGCCCCCCACAACCTGAGCTTCCCTTTGCTTTGAAGGAAATGCATATGTGATAAAGTTAGCTTTATTTAAAAGTCTGAGTTGTGATTCTCTCTTTCTTCCTCTCTAGAAATGAGTAGTCTTCAACTTCCTGAAGACAGCTGAGTTGCTCTTCTGTGTGCTTTTCCATCTTGGCTTGCTTTGTTGTCCTGATCCACCATCAGCCACTGGATACCTGCAGAAAAGTGTCTTTAAGTGTTATTAGGAGGTCTGTCCCATCCACTAGATATCAGAGGTGCTGTTTCTGGCATCAGAGGTCTCTGGGTGGCTCTAGCTGGGACAGCAGAAACATGTGCAGTGCAAGTGAGCTGTTCCCTTGCTGTCCCCTCACCTGGAGTGACCTGGCTGGGATGTATTTTGGCCAGTCATGCTGGCTCTGTTCCAGTTCTGCAACAGCTTCAGCCTTCCCAGGGACACGAGGCAGAGCCCTCAGCATACAAAGGAGAGTCCTGGCTGGCTCAGAGGTTTGTCAGCAAAGGCTCTGTCTTCAAAATCTCTTTCCTGCTCCTCTTTCTAATCCATATTACTTGAATGAGACCATTTTCTTGGAGGCTCTTTCCTGCTGGGAAAAGACCAGCTACTGTGGACAGTGATTTAACACAATTTTGAGTTTCTCAAACCCTGAGAAACACTAAGCAGTTTCTGGCAGCCTGTTAAATACCTTCATTGGGATTAAAACAGTTCCCCCAACCTCAGCGAGGGCAAGCTTCACTTAGAAATGGAACAAACAAGAAGTGGGAACCGTGTGACAGTGGCATTGCCTTTGTGGACCTTCCTGTTGTCTCTTTGCACTGTAAAACTGTGAGGTTTGATCCATTCTTCTCCTTTTCAAGGGTACAGGCTTTGGAAAGCACCCAGTCTTTGGCCCTGGAACATTACAGAGGGAATGAAGCATCCCAGGTGGTATAGTGTGCCTGGCCCCAGCAGTGGCAGCTCCTTTGCTTGCTAAGTACAGGGGCTTTTTTTCACACTGCTGTATCCGAACACCCCTATGCAACTCCTGTCTGTGGTCACTTGAGGTTACACATGTGGTCTGATTACCTGTCCCCACTTTCCCTTCTCTAGCTTTTGCCCTCTTGGAGATCTTTTGGCTCCTTATTTGGACATATAAAAGGTGTAGCATGTTCTTTTCAGCCTCTTTGTGTAGACAGATCCTCCTCGCACAGAATTCCTAGTGAAGTCAAAGAAGCAATGTGAATTGCAACTGCTTCTTAAATGCTGGTAATGCTTCTGGGCTGTGCCAGGCACACTGATGTCAGCAGGGTGATGCTCATGTAGAAATGGCAGGTTGAGAAGAACAAAACCAGAGAATTTTAGCAGCATTACTCCTGCTCTACCTAGGAAGTGGTATTCATGCTGAACACCAGGCTTCTTACTCCTCCATACTGGGGCAACTGTAAGGCTGATTGGTTTACAAATTATTCTAACATGGCTTTTAACTAGATTCCTGAAGGTTTCATGTTGCAATCAGTGGAGGTAATGTATATATTTTTACAGAAATATATAAAATTCCCCAGGAAGAACTTTGCAGAATTTTTAGTGGTCTTCAAAGTTTCCCAGCCCTGTAGTTTGACACTAACACCTGTCTCTTTTCAGCTTGCTATCATGATAACTTTGGGAGCTGTTCTGAAGAAGCTGATCAAAGCAAACAGCAACTGTAAAGCTTGGTGGCAGGTGCTTCTTTCTTTTTGTTTGGTTTCTGGATACAGACAGGGACTCTTTTAAGCAGAAGCATTTTAACTGTGTTCTTGGAAGAGGATGGGAAGTTGCTGACTTCTTGTGACAGAAGTCCTCCTGCCTTTTATCCATGCTTGCTCCTTTTGTGGCCTTGGGTAAAACATTTAAATTTTCTGGGCCCAGGTCCTCATCTGGTGTAAAAAGGCACAAGTGTATGAAGGCCAGTGCTATGCCAAGTTACCACTGCAGAGGACTGGGCTCTCACCCCATTTCTAAAATGGGGTTCTTAGCACTTACCTCACGAGGATGCTGTGAGGATTAATGCTCATATAGCACTTTGAAGATGTAGAGTGCTATTAAAGTCCCAAGTATTATCCTACTTTAGTGTTAAAAATGCTTTTAGGGATCTGCGGGATCTCTCTTAAAGCATGGAATGTGTGACTGCCTTTTCAATTTGCATCAGATGGAAAGCAAATGCAAAATATTTATTCCTACTGGTTAACAGGATGATCTCAGCTGCACCTGAACTCTGAGGAAGGTTTAGCTTAAAAATATGAACACTAATTTCAGTTTTGCAAATCTTTCTTTCGTTCTTCTAAAAGCCTCAACCAAATTCTTAGATGTGAACCTTGCATTGAAATTTTGCTGTCTGGTCTTATCCCTGACCTTTAGCTAGAATAAATCTAAACTAACCAAAACACAGTGTGCTCACAGTCTGCTATGGCTGCTGAGAAGACTGGAACAGAAAATGAAGTCGTTCTATTCAACGTTCATTCTGCCGGAGGTCAGCTAGGTTTCATGGGCTAACTTGCAAAGGGATTTTAATTTCTGTCTTCATTCTGCAGGAGGTCAGCTAGGTTTCATGGGATAACTTGCAAAGGGATTTTAATTTCTGTGATTGTAAGTTTTACTGGCTTTAAAATCAGCAGAGAGAGAAAGCATTGATGGAATCAATAAGGTCGGCATGTCCTTCTTGAATTACTTTCTTTTCACCTGAATCAAAGAAATAGCAGGTTCTGTAGCAAAGTTAGTGCTTGTACCACTAGTCTTATGGCCCAAACCAGAAGCTGATCTAGAAATACAGCTCTCAACCATCACCATATTCCCAACTAGTATAAAAAAGGCCACTATTCACTGATTTCAAATCTGGGTTACAGCTAGAAACTACTTAGTTCTGGTAGCACTAGCTGCTGTTTAAACCTGTACAAACACAAATGAAGGCAAGGAATTACACACCAAGGAATGTGAGCTGTGTACATGTGAAATGGACCATAATTTTGAAGCAGCTGCAGTAAAATCTTATCTAAAAATGAACTCAGAAGCAAACACAATGCAAATTTTTATGGTTTCTTTAAAATGTTTGATGGGTTTTAGTTTTCTTAGTTTGGAGAAGATTTTCTTAATGTTATTTTATTTTTGCTCTTATTGTAAAGAATAAATATATAGAACTCTAGACAGACTACAAATGAAAAAAAGGTGGCCAGTTGGCAG
>NW_008681894.1:28087-77903 GCF_000695815.1 Acanthisitta chloris
TGTACGGTTGGTGACACTATGCTGCTGTAGGATGAGCTACTGGAGTGGTGTGATGGCTCAACAGTGAGGCCGAAGCACAGGGCCAAATGAATGGTGGTTGAGCCACCAAGATTGCAGTGGGGACAAGACTGGGCCAATTCCAATCAGTCAAAAGACAGAGCATCAGGAAATAAAAGAAGACAGAAGAGAAGCAAGAAACCAAACCCAGTGGTGACACTATGCTGCTGTAGGATGAGCTACTGGAGTGGTGTGATGGCTCAACAGTGAGGCCGAAGCACAGGGCCAAATGAATGGTGGTTGAGCCACCAAGATTGCAGTGGGGACAAGACTGGGCCAATTCCAATCAGTCAAAAGACAGAGCATCAGGAAATAAAAGAAGACAGAAGAGAAGCAAGAAACCAAACCCAGCCCATGGGGCAATGGTGCTGAATCACTACATACATACTTATCTAGACCTTGCTGGTGTAGGGTCCTCCTGGACCAAGCCTTGCTCCTAATTCAGCTTCAAGGGCTTGGGAGACAATGGTGGTGGCAAGGTCAGGCCAGCAGAACCTGATGCTTTGTTAAATAAAACTCAAAAATTAGAAAACAACAACAAAACCAATAACAAGAACATAAAAAACCAACAAACCACAAACCACAAACAAATCCTGAAAAAACAAGGAAGGAAAAAGCAAACGCCATGGGGTAAGTGGCAGTTGTGCCTGGCTGAGAAGGCAGAGTGGCTGGTCTGTCCTGAACACTAATCTCTATGTCTTGGATCCATTTGAGCCTCTTGCTCCAGCCTGTCTCCAACACATTCCAGGCAGACTGCACTGAAAGATGTGACTGAAGCAGCTGCTCTCCTCTGGGGAGCCAAGCATTCTGCCATGTCTGAAATATCTAGCACTTACTTTCTTTCCTGTGATTGTAAAGGTCACCACATACACTACAGCCACTTGATCTGGGATCTTTTCTTAACACATTTTTATGCTGATTTTACTATTTTAATTCTTTGTTTGGAATGTATTTTTTTTCTCATTTCTTCTGTGTGTAACAGCAATTAAAATTATTAATTTACTGGGTATTTTTACTGTGCAGATACAATGTCTCCTTGCTCAGCTTCTGTTTCTGTGACTGTTTCAGCACGGAGTATGAGGCCAACTCAAGCTCTGTGGTGGGGAGTTTTGTGCCGCTGTTATGCCCATCAGCATATGTTATGCTGGAGCTACTCACTGCCCCAGTGAAGTTGACTGTCACAGTCAGCTAAAGTATTCCTGCCTGGGGAACCCCAGAACAGAGCCATGTGCATTCCACAGAGGATATCCAACACAAACCAACCAGGCACCACCATGACAATGGCACCTGGCTCATGTTACACCACATCCTGGGTGCCCTGGGGTGCAGAACCCTGAAGCACGTTTTCCCTTTGCTGTTCCAGCCAGTCCCACATACAATGGTCATTTGTCCACTTCTCCCATTCCAAGGGGAAGGCAGCTTGCTGCACAGCACTGCTCTGGGAAGGCTTCTCCCTGCCCAGAAATGCCAGACAAATGGCCAGATCTCTCCCCCCTCTGCCCCAGAAAAATGTCCAGGAGGAAAAAAGTAGGGTAGTCTGCACATTTTTCTCTGGTTGGGGATCTAATGTCAGATTCTTCAGCTGTTTGATGCAGTGGCACAGATATTTTGTTTCATTAATCCTGAACCAGGCCATCTGTCACCAGTGGAACAGGTTTCAAGGATTTATAGCATAGAAACACAGCATGTGTAACTGCTCCCAGTCAATTAAATGGCTCTGCTTTGCAGGCTCAATGGAGACGCCTTCACCCTCCCCTTCTGAAGGGCAGTGGTTCCTGATGTGAGAATTAATCAGTACCAGGCAGAAACTCTGTCAAATTGTTTTCAAAGCAGCCTAAAGGGGTTAACAGCAGGCAAAAGCGAGTGATTCTTTCCTCTTTCTTTAATTTTGTCTTTTACAATGCCTTTCAAAAACTTGGAGGCCTGCTGGGAGGAGCATCCTGTTTCCTCATACCTTTTCCCTAGCTCCAGATGGAACAAAGGTGACAAAATATTCCCAGATTGAATGTGTGTCCATGGCTGGCGACTGCTATGCTTTTAATTCCACAACTAGCTCCTAGAAGATTTCAGTCTAAATTGAAAGAACCAGCACCAATATATATATATATATTTGTATTTATCCCCCTGTCAATCTGCTGATCATTCAATGGGTCAGATATTTTGTAATTCCTTATCTGGTCTTGGCCACCAACAGTGAAGTTCCTGGACCTTCTGTGGGAAGCTCATTCACAAAGCTGCACATTATTTACTTTCTCGGTACTATGAGGATTTAAGTACTTCAGATTTAGGGCTTACTCTGTGTTTATATTCAATCTGACATAAGGAAGCCTAAAACATGATGGAGGTCCTAGTGGACTATCTGGGGACATGGAGACAGAACCCAAGTCTCTTCTTGAACTCAGAGCAGGATTCTCACTGACCAGTGTGAAAGCAAACTGAGATATAGAAAGACAACTGCAATCTTTGCTCCTTTTATTACCACTAGGATACATTAGCTGATGGAATTAAAAATATCACCTTTAACATGCACCCTGCTGTCTGAAACCATTTAGGGGGAAGGAAGATGGAAACACTGGATGTGTCCCTGCTGAGCAGAAGCTCCACTCTACCACCTGGTTTAACTGACCATTACAGAAGCCATGAGCAGCTGCAATTTGAGTCACATGAAGACAAACTACACAGCCACAGCAATGTTGTTCTGCATGCTGGACCAGGCACAGCTAGTTCCACTAATTACGTCTCGTGTTTTGACTTCTGCAAACTTCCTGTCACTGTGTCCATTCTTTTCTTAAGGAAAAGAAAAGGAGCAAGTTCCACAATCAGGGCAATCAGTCCTATATTTGGAGTGCAAGTCACAAAGTTCTGGATGAAAGGTTTATAAAACTTTTAAAGCCTATAAAGCTCTATAAGGCTTTCCACTGTATAAAGGAAAAAGTTGTCTGGTTACAGTTCTCATAGGAAGTGACAGTTCAAATTTAGGGAGTTCTCATTTTCACTCCCATTTCCCCTTGTTCAGTTCAGCACTGTTCTGAATAATTCACTTTGGTCTAACAGGCTTTGTGTTCTCTGCAACCTGCCACCTCCCAGCCTAAGGAAAATTATATTCACCCCTCCTGAGCAACAACAACAGCCAAGCTGCTGCTGTGTTTCTTAGAGGTGGTGCAATGCCCTAGTTGTTTTTGCAAACATTAAGCAAAGGGCTAAAGCTGAAAAACATGGCTAAGCAGAAGAATGCAAGTGTCCTTCCTTAACGAAGAGAAACAGAAGAACACATATGTATTGGGTATGCATGGCAAGGTTTTGGTAGTGAGGGGGGCAGGGGGGCTGCACAGATGGCTTCTGTGAGAAGCTGCAAGAAGTTTCCCCTGTGTCCAACAGAGCCAATGGGTCCAAGATGGACCTTCCACTGGCCAAAGCCAAGTCCAACAGCACAGTGGTAGTGCCTCTGTGTCAACACATTTAAAAAGGGGGAAAACAAGTTACACAACAGCAGTTGACAGTGAAGAGAGGAGTGAGAACGTGTGAGAGTGGAGGAAGGAGGGGCAAAGACAATGTGTGATGAACTGACCACAGCCCCCATTTCTCATCCACCTATGCCACTGGAGGAAGGAGGTAATGAATTTTGGAGTAAAGTTAAGCCCAGGAAAAAGGGAGAGATGAGGTGAAGGTGCTTTAATAATTAGTTTTTATTTCTCATTACTCTACTCTGATTTGATTGGTAATAAACTAAATTAATTTCCCTGAGTCAAGTGTGTTTTGCCTGTGACAGTAATTAGTGAATGATCTCACTGTCCTTATCTCAACCTGTAAGCCTTTTGTTAAATTTTCTCTCTCCTGTCCAGCTGTGGAAGGTAGTGATAGAGTGGCTTTGGTGTGTACCTGGTGTCCAGCCAGGGTCAACCCACAACAATGTATTAAGAGGAGTTCAAACAGACATTTAGCTCCCATAGAATCAGCATAGAAATCAGCAATTCCTGCACAGTTATTTGAATCAGCAGATTAGCTCAGCCCTTAGATCACTCTTTATTCCTTTCCCTTAGGACAGCCTGTCACCAGGTAAAGACCATTGAAAGTCTCTAAAAAATGTTCCTAAAGAAAGTCTTTCAAGTCCTGGTCTGAAGGGAGTCCTGGCCTAATGAAGAGTGCTTTCTTTTACAAGACGCATGATGCCCTCCAGCATACGGTACCTGACTCCAGGCAGTAACTACCTTCTTCCAGAAAATTGCAAGAATATAGTCCCTGAAAACTGAAACACACAGGCACTTCAGCTGAGTTTGACATGAATGCCTGATCTCCCAAAGTCAATCTTACAGTCCCTTATTCTGACTCTTGCTTTCCCATCTCACTCAGCTGCAAATAGCTGGCAGCAGAGAGACCCTCCTGAGACTGCCCAGGTCAAGGTAAGGAGGAGCCACAGGAGCCCTCAGACATAGGCTCCAATTAAGGAATATGAGTATAAATCATCACCTCACCCATATAGTGCTTTTGTAAGCCTCATTCCTTAACCAGTTCTGCTGTAAACAGGCTGCTTTGAATAACTCTGAAGAGGTGTGTTCTTACCATAACAGTCTTCACCTCAACAAGCTCTGTGTGGGAAGGCAGAAGGCAAGTGCCAACCCAGCAATCAGATCTTGAAAGGAGGAGAGCTGTTCTCCTGCCCCTAGGCCTGCCTGCCTGCCTTCCCCGAGCCTGGGTGAGCAGTGCTGCCAGGGCTCCTTGTGTCAGCCTGGCTGGCAGCCCGAGAAGGCTCCCACTGATTTTATGGATGAGGAAACTATCCTCCAGCTGTAGCTTCAGGGAGGAGTGTACCAGGGAGCATGGGAAGTGGGAGACATGATAACACCAGGAATTCTTGAAAGAAAGTAAAGAATTGGTTTTTTGAGTGGTCAGGGGTGGCTTCAGTGAAGAAGTGTTGTATGTATTCTACAGAGATAGATCAGTTTGCTTGAAAATCGGAGCAGGAAACCCAGTGTGCACATCCTTTCCCTTCGCTGACCTGCTGTGAGCTGCTTCCACATTAGCAGAGAGAACCAAAGCCTGGGTGGGGTGTGTGTGTTCTCAGCAGTTGTCAGCATGCAATGTCCAGAAGCAATGATCTCAGACAAAAATAACCCTGAAAGATCTTTCCAAATATAGTCCCTCATTATTGGTGCTGTATCAGTTTCATTTCAAGCTGTGCCTCTCTCTTGTTCCCTTTAAGAGGACACTCACAGGCCTGAGGCACTAGGGCCTTTCTCTGAAAAGGGAGAATGGAGGAAACATACTTCAGTGTCATAACAGACAAAAGAATAGAGAATTCTTCCTCTCAAATATTTAACCTCAAAGGCTCCTCAGTTAATCAGCCCTACACAGGGTGAGCTTGCCAGGGGCTGATGACACTCACAGGACACAGCCATTTCCAGGCACTCCTGCACATACTGTAAAACCACTCTGCAAGCTCTAAGTTTGGCCATGGTGACATGGGCAAACCATGTGTGAGTTGCAGGTTAGTGTTAGTAAAGCTTCACCTCATGAATCTGGACGTGTTCAGGTTCACATAATCAATTGGAGCTGGCTGGAACCAAGCTCTGTATTACAACCTGATTTAAAGCTTCACAGGGTGGAGATTTATAAAAACAGGGAAGGGAGAGGAGGATATCAAATATCCAATTTTGTTCCTTTTTGTGTCTTGGACATGTTGGCAAAATCCTGCC
This sequence comes from Acanthisitta chloris, assembly GCF_000695815.1. Classification (NCBI taxonomy): domain Eukaryota; kingdom Metazoa; phylum Chordata; class Aves; order Passeriformes; family Acanthisittidae; genus Acanthisitta; species Acanthisitta chloris. The sequence goes on from NW_008681894.1 coordinate 33,838, forward strand.
ATTTCACAAAGGAAGAGAGCAGATTTACCCAGAGCAGTGTCTATGGTATCTGCAAAATAAAGGCACAAAGCTGCTGTCAGAATGCATCAGTGGACTTCTTGGAAGTGCTAAGCATGCCATGGGTGCAGGGCAAGACTGGTTAGGGGCTGAGAAATGGCCATAATTTTTTTTCAGCCACCTAGGGCATTCATGAGACCTGCTAGCCCAAATATGCCATTTTAAGGGATGTAATACACTCTTGAAGCAGCTGAAGACAAATTTTGGTGACTTCAGAGGAAGACAAAGTCAGGCTGTTTTTTGGATATGAAGGTGTGACCTTTGCAGCTCCAGGACCTACAGACTGAGCAATCTCTTCCTCTGCGGATAAGGATGAGAGCCAAATTGGCCCAGAGAAGTGTGATCCACAGTGCCAGTCTCAGTAAGTGCGTTTCCCCTGGAAAATACCAGGGTATAAACCAGAGTCAGACATGAAATCTATTGTTACTCAGCCCAGATGGAATTGCCTCTAACAAATCACAATGTGTGCAAATCTGACCTACCACAGATGATCAGATTGCAACTGCAAGTTGTAGGGATCATAAGCAGACAGATGCGACTTGTTGAGTTGAACAACAACTTAGACTTGGATGTGATGCTAATATTGCCCTTGTATAGGGTCACTGTTGGGGGAGTTACTGATGAAAGCAGAGCTCAGGGTGCAGTTGTTGCTATGACTCATGCTGTGGTTCTTCAGTGGGGTGATGAAACAGGAAGCACAATCCTTCCTGGGATACTCCATCTTGAAGCCCAAACACTGCTGAGGACAGTCACCACAGGCTGCTTCACACTGTGCTTTCTGTTGCACACACAAACATGCAAACATGAAGCCAGCACCATCAAGACAGAGAGTCTTCTCCTGCAAAAGTACAAACCTTATAGAGTTTGGATATGACATTTCATGACCTGGACCTTCTTTCCCACCAGGGAAAACTCAGGGAGGAGGAAGAATGAACAACATTACTCTTGGCATCTGACCAGCATACCTATCTCAACATGTAAATAAATACAAACTGAAAAGCAAGAGAGGAAGGACTCAGAAATCTCATTCTCCCATTAATCTGCTACGCAACTGTAATCAAGCAATTAATTTCTTTGTTTCTTGGTCTGTAACTAAGGTGTCAGATTTTTGCTCTGTGGGGATATATCAATGCCTTCTCTCACTAATGCCATTAAATTGTAAAGTGCTTTTGGATATTTGGCTCCTAAGGCACTTTAGAAATGCATGATTAAATTACACCCAATTATAAACCAAAGCAGGTGATCTTGTAAAGGAAGGGATATTGCTCTGCTGGTGTTGCTCTGAGACATTAATAGTCTACAGAATGCTCTGGGGAAATCAAGAGGAACTACATGTACGATTTAATTTCCAGTGTCCACTGCAAATCTCCCATTTTCAGCCTGTATTTAAACACGTTTCTAAATGTCTTTATTACTGCCTTTTGCATTGGCATGGGATACCATCAAGTAAATCTCTTGGACTCTGAGTGTAGCACTGTATGGCAAAATTCTTTTATGAGACCTCATTCTCAGAAAACAGCTTATCTCCTCCTTTTCCTTCAGAGTTTTTCTACCATCTCTTGGGTTTGGGAAAATAAACCTCATGATTTGCCATTTATAATGAAGAACAGGAAATCAGTTCACATCTGCTTGTGTCCTGCTGGTCCTGCCTGAAGATAGCTAGGCTGTTACCAAAGGAATGTTCAGGGAATGCATTTCAAGGCACAGCTTTCCTCCATGTAGTACTCTTCTATACTTGCCCACTCACACAGAAGTTACTGAAGTTATTTCTGACTCTGTAAAATCCAGGCCTAGAGCACTTCCATGCAAGAACACAACTACAGCCATGTAACTGGAAATGCTCTTTCTCAGCTGCAGGTGAAGCCATAGTAACATAGCTATGGTCTAGTTACATCGATCAGGAGAGGCTGATTGTTAAATACAAATACACGATTTGACACCTCATTACTCCTTTTAGTGTACTATTCATTTTGTTATTTTAATGTATTGTCAGTGACTATTAATGGGATTAGAAGATTCGTGGCAGCATGTGGATGAACTTCTGAAGCTTAATGTGGTAACATATATTAATATATAGCTTGTTGTATGTTACTACATTGTTTATTACAACACTCATGGGCCAAGTCAACAAATTTGTATTGGATTTCACCATTTAGAGTCACTAAATCCTGCATTGACCCAGACTGAGCAGAAGGATCACTTACCATTCTGACTTGATGAGCTGGGCTGTGTTCAGTTTTGTTTGGGAACACTGCTGATGAGACATCCTTATTACTACTGATTAGGTACGAGCAGGAAACAACTGAACAAAGGAGAAGGCATTTACCTGGCAGGGTGACCTCTGAATGTGTAACTTAATGTGCTTTCAGGGACTTCTTTTAGTTTCTGGCCCAGAAAGACTGTCACACAGTGTCCTGTGACAGGTTTGTTTGTTTTTCATTTAGGGAACAAATTGCAGTCAGACTGGAAATGTACTACAAGACAAATGACTTGAAACACCAATCTTCTGTTGTATCAAGACATGATAATATCACCCTCCCTGCACATGGATGGCTCCTCCTGTCCTGAATTTTAATTGAAACAGCATCTGTATGCACTACTATGTAATGTGCTCCATACAGATATAGTAAAAGGAAGCCTGGTCCTGAAGAGAGTGCCAACATATGGATGGGATAGCACAGGAGGTATTCTTGCATTTATTCCTCAGGTAAGGACCTAAGGTGCAAAGCAGGTCAGTGAAATATTCAAGGCCACACAGGGAGCCTGAGCTTAGCCCACAGTCTTGTGTACAAGAGTACTCAAATTCGTCCCTTATTGTCACAAATTTTTAAGCTTACCTCTGTCTATGGAGATGTACCACTGCTCCAGAGGGTCAGTGTCCCCACTGTCATTGCAGACAATGACTCAGAAGCAGTATTTCCTCCCTTGAAGAAGACCAGTGACAGTGTACTCCTTGCTGTAGACCTTCTCTGTGTCTGTAACCACATGGCACTACTGACATCACGTTGCAGGACACCATAATAAGTTTGCTAGTTGTCTTCTACATCTGAGCTGTGATTTAGGGCACAGTGTTTGGGACTTCCTCAACATCTGCAGATTAGTGGGTGGTCAGGGGAAGTCTAAGATTAATGAGATCATTTAAGTATTAGTTTCTTCTGTTTGGCACTCTCCTTCTGTGCTTTTCTGGGGCAAAAATATTTCACTTCAGCCTCTCGTTTCCAAAGTCCTTGTATGTCTAGGAAAGTACTTCTGTCCTTGATTTCATCTACCCTGAGCAACTTGATGACCAATTTGCCCTGTGTGTGTAGCTACTTTCTGATGAAGAAATAAGGCTGTTAGTTTTAAAAAGCACTCTGAAGAGATGACAAGTACAAAATATACTGCATAGGTCTCTAACCTCAGTAGGTCATTCTAGTACTAGGAGAGACCCTAAGGAGTCAAGCCAGCCTGTCTCCACTTGGCTGGCACAGACCACTTGCAATGGAAATGATGTCCCCAGACTGCAGAGGGGACAGACACTGATGTGTTAGTGCTGCTACAGGTATTTACCCATTCAAATAATGGCATCGAAAACAAGGTAGCATCTGGGGATGTCTGGAGCAATAGCTGCTTCACCATTTCCCTCCACATTGGACAGAATGAGCAAAGCCTCAGCAGTTCTGTCCTTATTTTTCAGCTCTGAACCATGCTGTTTCTAGGCTTGGCTCTGCTAACAGGCTCTGAGCTAGTGTGAAGGAAGGACTTGGTAAACACAATGACAGGAGGTAGGAAAATCCTTCCTGAGCAGGAAGTCCTTCTCCCCTTGAATGGAAACAAAATCTGAATTGCTCCTGTGACATTTTTTAGATAAAGGGTTGTATAATTGGAAGCACTAGTCTTTTTCAAAGGAAAAAACAACCTTCCCAACCCTAGTATTTGAAGCACGAGTCTTTTTCAAAGAAAAAAACAACCTTCCCAACCCTAGTATTGATGCAGAAATGGTGTGAAGCTTCCATCAGCAGAAGAATACCTCTTATTGTTGCCCTGAGATGACAGAGATGCTCAAGTTTTCTCTATACTGTGTCTGCAAGTTGCACTTGAATGTTGTAAAGGACTTCTCTATAACCATTCTTGAGGATAAGCTGGTACCAAATCACCTAGTGCTGTGGGTAAGGACTAGGAATGGTTCTTGTCTTCCCTTTTGTTGATATGCCTCCTTCTTGCAGCATCACTGGTGGTGGTGAGGAGCACTTTTAAGACAGCTGCAGCTATAATATTCTGCATCCTGGCTTGGGCAGCAACAGAAACAAACCACTTCGAGCACAAAAGGGATATCTGTGTCTACAGAAGCCACTTGCACATGATCAGCCTGATAGAAAAATGCCTGGAGATTTCTTCAAGCTGTAAAGGCAATGGCAGGCTTTGCCTCCAGCAAAGTGCACAGAGCTGGCTTTGCTTGGGAGATGCCACATAAACCTTATGCTACAGTTCATTAGTTTGATCATCGTGAAAGCTGAGGGAAAACAGCTGGTGTGATACAGATCAACTTGTGCAATTTTGACTGAGAGATTTTTACAGTGGGGGCTGATTCTGCAAGGTGCTGTGGAGCATCAGCTCATGTAGTAGTCCAGGCTTAAAAAAAACAGGGAAGCACATAAATTGCCGTTAGCCTTTACAGAAATGAGCCCAGCATTCCTGTTCATAGAAATTGTACCACAGACAGGACAGTGTGGGGACCTCGAGCATTGTCTTCACAACCCAATGACTCCCCTAGGTCACTTGAGGTTTAATCAAGAATGATTTCACTTCAGTTAGCATGAACTGTAGTTGCATGCTTGAAAAATTCTGCTTCTTGTGATGAATCAGAGAGCTTCTTTAATGTTTTATGGTTTGTTGAACATTGCTGCTCCAGCTGTAAAGGGCTGGGCTGTACAGCTGACAAAAAATTTTGTGCACAGAAGTCCCTCTACCCTTACTACCACAGGGAGACTTATAAAAAGACTTGCCATAAACCCAGTGAGCAGTTATGCAGGACTTCATGAACCTAAGGCACTGCATGAGTGTTCCCCAATAGTCAACTTCTGAACTAAAGTGACAGCTCATGTGACAAAGGCCAAATACAACTACAGCCTCCACAGCCCTCTACAATAGTCAACTTCTGAACCAAAGTGACAGCTCATGTGACAAAGGCTAAATACAACTACAGCCTCCACAGCCCTCCAGCTGTATTCCACCAGGTGCCCAAGAAAACACTAATTGCTGGATTTGTCCTCTGACAGAACACAACACAGAATGTCACAGAAAAGAGGTATGAATGCATGGTGCTGTCCCAGCACAAACCACCATGTGGCTCTTCAGCCTCACAGTCAGATCAAACCTGCGTGGGAGACAAAAGGAAAACAGAGAGAGAAAAAATTTTAAAATGAAGAGAATGAGAGATGGCACAGGAAAGTAAAGCCATTCTTCAGTCTGTTGAGTCATGCCTGGAGACTGGAAGAGGAAACCTTCGTATTGTTTCAGCAGAAGGGAATTAATATAAGGGTTGCAATGTTGCCAGTCCTTCTCCTGGTAGCTGTGCCACCAGAAGAGAAACATTAATGCCTCAGCACTCAACTGCTTACTGATGACCACCTATTCAGGACAATTTCAGGTGAGGCAGGTGGAACAGGAATATTTAAAAATATATTAAAATGAACATAAAAAGAGTGTAATTCACACGTAAAATGTGAATGAGAACAAAGAAAAAGAAGAGGCAGCTTTAATATCTCATTAGATGATTTTACCTTCTGCCATAAGCAATTTTGTATAATGTTTGTTCCTTATAGGACCTCTCATACTCTTCAGCACAGTACTGCATGTTGCCATTCCATACCAGAGAAGTTTGCCTGGAGCCTACAGTCTCTCTGTGATTTTTAGTGATTTTCTACTTGGAGATACAAAGTCACAAAGTGGAGACTGAGAAGAGAAACCACCATTTTTTATTTTGGTCACCTGGATTTTGCCTTCTGAGACTTAAAATCATAAAATCATCAAGGCTGGAGAAGACCTCTAAGATCATTGAGTCCTACCATTTTGACTGACTTCCTTAGCCAAACCAGAATGTCCTTCTACTCTATAGGAATCTGTGCTATACTACATGACTCACCAATCATGTTTTCTTGCTGGTGTTACTGCTACTGAGGACAGACAGCACCATGCTTTGTCACCTGGCAGTATCTTAGACACAAAAAAATCTGAATTTCCTATTAATAATTAAGCAAACTTAAGTCCTAAACATTAAGGATTTAAATACTTTGCCACTTCACATGGTAAGTTATCTAGGGATTTCATGGCAGGTCAGGATACCTTCATTCTCAAGACATAATTAATGTACTTGAAGCATGACATGTGATAATACTACTTCAACTTTAGCATGCTGGCACCTGAATGCTTATCCCATTTGAGCTGAAGGCCTGAAAGAATGATAATCCTGTCTCAGTACCACTGCATTCACAGCAAATGCTGTTTCAAACATGATGGTTCATTTGTTGTAGCACCTACTGTACTAACCCATACCCAGACTACAGAATCCATGTCAGGAATCAGAGAATCTTCCAACAGTAACTTCTGTAACCACACATGAGATGTGATGTGAGAGGTCATACAGTGGAAAAAAACAACTGCCATTATACCTGACACTCACTCAGGGGACAGCTTAGCAAGAAGGATGGCAGAATGACTTAAATTTGGCTCAAGGACTGCACAGCTTGTGCTGCTCTTCATTTCATCTCAGCACCTCTGCAAACTGAGCAAAAACCAGAAGAGCTGTGATGATAAATGTTCTTTTGTGCAAGATGAATTGGATAAAACTTTACAAAACATAGTATATGTTAAAACCAAAAGAAAATAACAGCTTATAGATTGGAGTTTCAGTTGGATGGATACTGCAGGTCATACCTGAAGGTGGCATCACTAGAGTTCCTTCCTGTAACTCCACTGTTTCTCCCATACCAGCTTCATTCCTAGCTGGAGTTCAGAAGTAGTATTTGTCTCTCCTGCAAGCTTCCCACGCTGTAAGTGGTACTGAAGATAGGGATCTTGGTGCATTTTATCCTCTTTTTGGTGTCCTCAGCTCATGTCTCTAATATGTATCCTGACAGCACATCTCTCTCATCTAGTTCCTGCCAGGCTAAGCAAATGCTGGAGTTGAGAAATCCACCAATTTCAGCAGTCCTGAAGGATCTGTGACAGCAGGAGAGCTGTGACACACTACTGGACCCACAGGCTTATGCTTTCAGATGTGAATACCAAACTGGTCCCATTTCAAGATGTCAAACCTGCAGGGTTTTGAGATAAAAGGAGACTTTATCAACACAGAACAAATTCTGTCTGACAAAACAATGCAGTTCCTAACACCACACATACATGCAGACCCTGTCTCAAGGTAGGCCATATAAGAAAACACCTCACACCATTTGGCATGGGACCATCTGAATTCAGCTTGGAAAGGGAACTTTCCACTAGCACTGACCACCACTCGTTTTCCATATGTGTCTGGAAGACATGTCCAGCATTAACGATTTGCTTCTACCTCTTCACAGGTAGCTGGTGAGCTCTGCAGTACATTTCCTATAACTTGTTTTCTATGACTTTGAGTGCCTTGTGTCTCTTCTTGTTTAATAAATCCCTCTTACAGTCCTGTGAAAGTGGTCAGGTGCTATCTGCACTGCTTGGATTAGGGAATGTGCTTACTGGTGTGCAAGATCCTATTAATGTTCTTCAAGTTTATTTGCCAAAGACTACAGTACCCCTAATTAACAGCCATTTATAAAAATACAGATCTTGCTTTTTACTCTTTAGTCCATCTTGCAGCAGCCTCCATAATATGTAAAAAGAGAAAAAGATGAACTATTATAAAAAGTATTGATGTTTAAAATGAAATTATTAGGGAGTTGTGTATCCAAATCCATGTTCTGCTCTGAAAGTCTCAGTTAAAATGCAATGCCCCTCCCCCTGGCACCAAAAAAGTCAACCAGTGCAGCATAACAAACTTAATGCTAATGGCTTTTATTGAGAACACTCTTAAGAGCACTCAGGGTCATAAGGAATATGGTGCAAATGGACAGAATGTACTCTCCTAAGGCCTAATGTGAGATAATGCAAGTCTTCAAATAGAAGAATCATAGCTTCAGGCTTTAAGTTGGATTTGTGTTGTCTTCTGATGTAAAGGAACCTGAATACTCTCCCATCTGAGTAACTACTGAACCTTAAGGCTCTTGTCTGTGGCATAGAATTCTTTGAGTTTTTAGCTATACCAACTTCCACACTTGGCCAGGTTCTTTATCTAAATTATGTGCAGGTACTAAGGCTCACTCCAGTATCTGTTACAGGCTTCCAGCGATAGTTTAAGCTATATATTGATGGCCTCTGACAGTCTTCTGTTTATGTAATGCTTTTGTTATACGGTCATATAGAGAAAGGATTCTCTGACACAAAATAAAATTACCCATTTCAGCACTTCTGAGGCCACTGTAATCCTTTGGAGTGAGTTGTGATTTTGATCAGTTCAGAACTAGGCACAGATTCCTTAATACTAAAAACCCAGTATTAAAATAAAACAATGTGAGCAACTTCCATGAATTCCACAAGAGTTTTCTCTTCTTTTAAAAGGGTTGGTGGGGGACTGATGAGCATAGCAACATGTATGAGAAATGGTAGTCTTTGTCATACCTTAGTGCCTTTGGCAACCTATATGTGAATGTTAAGCACTAAAGTTTTCTGCACCTCAGAACACCTTCATCGTGTTGATCTCTGCTGTTTGAATACACTCAATTCCCTCCACGTGGGAGCCTCTGACCATGGCCTTGTTTTAATAGTTACACATTTTAAGTAAGTATTACCACCCTTTCAGGCACTTGTAATTGCATTTATAGCCAACAGTATAAAGGCCTTCCTTAATCTTTAGTTGAGCTATTAATACAATGCAGGCCATCACACTGAGCTCACATTCCCTCAGACTTCAGTCATAAATGTATAGGCCTGGACATTGCATACTATGTTTAGGAAAACTAGACATTAAACAGTGGAAGAAACATACTGATGGAGCCTTTGCAATGAGAGGTCTGTGCTGGGAGTCTGGGGTCTGCATAGTTCACAGCTATTACATGGGACTTGTTCTGTATCCACCAGAAAAACATCCATTTGGAATCTGGTACCTAGAGACACACATGCTGCAATTACATAACTCTCTAATCACTCATAAAGGTCTTCCCAAGTGGTCACTAATTTAGTTTTTTTATTGCTTTTAGACTGAGGTAAACCAAGAAGAAATTTCAGCTCACAAAATGCTGGAGAATAGCACAAATTTCAAGGGTTCAGGAACTGCTTTCAGTAAGGTCTATGATACTTCTCCAGTGGTCTGCTCCATTTTCATCTCTCTCCCTAAGGAGGAGACGGAATTTTGATGCATATAATAAGAAGAAAAATGCATAATTTGCTTTCCACAAGATTATGGTCTATGGCCTAGTTTAGTCATACATGCTGGGGAAAAACATCTTCACTAACTACAATGGGATTTCACATGATGTAACAAACTCAACAGTGTGGCCAATAAAAGCAAGGTTAAAATTCCACTGAATTTTTAGAAAACCCTCAGGAACTGGATAACTTCCCTTAAAGAGTGTTTCCATTATTTAACATGTGGAATGTTGGTGTCTTAAGAAGGATGTTTGTGGATAGTTGTGGTTTAATCCCAGCCAGCAACTAAGTGCCATGAGCTGCTCACTCACTCCACCTCAAGTCCTGGTAAAAAATGGGGTAAACACCATGGCTAGATATAAGAAATAAAGTTAATAATTAAATGAATAATAAAGCTGATAATAAAGATAATAACAAAGCTAATAATGATAATGATGATAATAATAAAACTAATAATAATAAAGCTAATAAAGCTAATAATGCTAATGCTAATAATAATAATAATAATAGAAAAAAGGAGAGAGAGAGAAATAAAACCCATGAGAAACAAGTGATGCACAATACATTTGTTCACCACCTGACTGAGGCCCATCCTGTCCCTGAGCTATTACATCAGCAGTCCCCAGCCAACTCCCCCCAGCTAATGTACTGAGTGTGATGTTCCATGGTGTGGAATATCCCTTTGGCCAGTTTGGGTCAGCTGTCCTGGCCATGCTCCTTCCCAGCTTCTTGTGCACCTCCTCACTGGCAGAGCATGGGAAACTGAAAAGTCTTTGACTGAGAGAAACCACTACTTAGCCACAACTAAATCATGAGTGTGCTGTCAACATTGTTCTCGTACAAAATCCAAAACACAGCATTGTACTAGCTACTAAGAAGAAACCAGGACAATAGTGTGACTGATTGCACAGAAATTAATATGAAATTCCAACATTTTGAATGAGACAGAGGAGAGAATCCAAGAAAGAACCAAAATATTAACAGAAAAAGAAAAGCAATAGCCTCGTTAGTCAGATGCTGCTGCTGACAGGAACACTCCCATGTGTTATACAAGCTGTGCTAAGCATGGATCATATGGTTGCTATCTGATGGATACAACAAAATCAGTCATTTGTTTAATTCAATTCTGGTCCAAGTCAGAAAAAAGCAGTCAAATTTAGGTAGGGAGAAATGTAAAATATAGATGCTTGAAACTGGGCACCCAAATCCATAGGTGTGACTTTCAGGGGTGCTGAGTATTCTGCTCTCTCATTGTTGCCTGTAGGTAACTAGCCACTTGAGCAACTTCTATGAGACACCTGTCTCAGAGTCTCTACACAGAAGAAAATCAAATTAGCAGAGTACAATCAGAATTCATTGACTCCAAATTGTGTACACATGTTATATTTATGTGTGTAAATATTTATATATATATAAAAGTATGTATAGCAAGAAGTCAAGGAGGGTAATTGGTATGTTTAAGTTTATTCATGGCCATAACATTTTCCTGAAGACTCTTCTTACTTTACTATTTACTGCCTTTGGTCATTTCAAATGCTGAAATGTTTCAATTCTTGCACTTACTTTGAAAATAAGCTCTTTCTGCAATGCATTACCGAGACGCTCAGGATTGCCTTCCCTAAGCCATAGGAAGATTGGACAAAAACGCAAAGTTTTAGAAGAAAAATTCTATGTATTACTTCAAGTTGGTGATTTTCTTTCTGCAGTGTTTTGATGGGCCAGACTTGCTGTTTGCACTGTATCTTCTGTGATACACTCTGGCCTTAGAGAAAGGGGACTACAAAACCCCTTTCCCTGGGGATCCCAGTCCATAAAGGAAAAATAGGAACAAGAGGTATCATAGAATAGTTTGGGCTGAGACTTTTAAAGATTGTCTTGTTCCCATCCCCCTGCTATGGGCAGGGACAATTTCCACCAGACCATGTTGCTCAGGGCCCCATTCAACCTGACCTTGAACATTTCCAGGGATGGGGCATTCACAGCTTCTCCGGGCAACCTGTTCCAGTGCCTCACCACCCTCACAGTAAAGAGTTTCTTCCTAATATCTCATCTAAATCTACCCTGTTTTAGTTTAAAGACATTGCTCCTTGTCCTATTGCTACATCCCTCTCCAGCTTTCTTTGTAATCTCCCTTTATGGACTGAAAGGTGCTCTAAAGTCTTTCTGGAGCCTTCTCTTGGCTAAACAACCCCAACTCTCTCAGCCTGTCCTCATAGGAGAGGTGCTGTAGCCCTCTGATCATCTTCGTGGGCCTCCTCTGGACTCACTCTAACAGCTCCACATCTTTCTTACATTATCTTCTTCCCCAGATTGATAGGTTTTCTTCTTTCACCACAAACTGAAATGTTTTTAAGCATTCCCTTTTAAATTATCTTCCCTCCTCTTCCACAGTATTTTCCGGAGAAGGCCACTTCTCATTTCTGCTCTATCCCACTAAACTTACGTAACCGACACTAGAGCAGTGTGTCAGTCAGTCTTCTCTTGTGGCCAGTCCATGTCAGGGTTATTTATTTGATCCTGGTTATCAGCCTAAGCACAAAGCAGCCTCTAAGCTCTGTGCTGGGAATTTGTCCCTTGAAGCACAGGGGACACTGTTCTTTTGGGGACTGTCAAGGAGGAAAAGAACAAAACTGATGGGAAGTGGGACTGTGAAATAAAATTCAAACAGCTAATAGGTTCTCCAAGCAAAAATTTCTTCTGTTTTCAGGGGCTCAGTGAGACCCTCAGAGTTGCTGACATGTATTATGAAATAGGAAACTTCCCTTTCCTCCAAGAAAATGTGGTGTAGTTGCTCTCCACCACCTCTACTTGGATCTACAGTTTTTTTCTCCAGCCATACTTCTCTCAGTGACAAAGTGAGTCACCTGCATTCCTCTATTTCCTTTAGGTGCTTACCCTCTCATTTTACATTTTCCTCATGTGCTGCAGGAATTCTGCTTTCCCCTGTGGGGGTTTTGTTTTGTCTTCAGTGTGAGCAGCTGATCAGAGTGATATGAAGGGACATTATTTAGAGGGTCATACCCTCTCACACTGTAAATCAGTGTAGATTACAGCAAAACTAAGCTTAATCGCTTGACTTGATAACTCACTCTATCCCACTGCAAGATTTTTAAAGCAAAGGGCAAATTACATTGTCTGTAACCAAACATCTACCAGTGATTTTCCTTTCATAAAATGATTAATTTTGAACCTACCAACGAAGCTGAGGTAAGGATTGTCAGAAGCTGAGCCACGGATTTTTCAGATGCCGAATAATGATTCCACTGTCTTCTCTTACCAAAGTTTTGATTGTGAGTAATGAAGTCACTGGCCTTCTCCATCACCACATTGTCTTCCTCTGTCACCTCAATACCATCCTTGATGTGACTTTGGGCATTGGCTTTGCCTTGAAAGGCACCTTCATTCTTGCTGCACACTTAGCCTTCACAGTAACACTGTGCAGCAAAAAGCTCAAGGACAGATTCTTCAATAACCGGAGAATCTGGAAAGAACAGAAGACATTTGAAGGCTGCAGCTGCAAATATAGCTTGACATCTTTCCTATGTCTGCAAGTTCCCAGAAAAGGTGGTTTCAAACTGGGTCCCTCACACACTTCTTCATGTTTTTAATATAAGAATTCTGTATTTTGTGGAAGTCTTTGGGGACACTCAAAATCTTCAGTGTGTTTTGGTTCAGTTAATTTAGTTCTATTTCTTGTACAGGGAGCCAGCTGCTATCCTTTAGTTGTTCAGCTCAACAGAAAAAGAGGGACTTCTGGGAAATAGCAAGCTCCAAAGCCCCTCACTTCCCTAGGACCTGGAGATTTGATTCCAGGCTGTTTCTCAGTTTTGTAAGGCACAAGAAGAAGCCCTTTGTGTTGTTCTTCCCTAAGGTCTCAGTGGGATATAGAGCTATGATAAAGACAGTAGAATAAAAGTTAGGTACTGCTTGAATAGACAAGGCTCCCTCATTTGTTTCAGAGCAATATGGAAAAATTATAAGGATGTCCTGAAAAAAAAAAAATTGAAACAAAACCAACAGGTTCCAAGTGGAATCACAGAATTTTAGGGGTTGGAATGGACCTTACAGATCATCTAGTCCTAGCCCCCTGCCCTGGGCATGGACACCTCCCACCAGACCAGATTGCTCAAGGCTTCATCCAACCTGGCTTTGAGCACTGCCAGGGTTGGGGCATCTACTACCTCCCTGGGCAACCTGTGCCAGTGTCTCACAGTAAAAAACTTTTTCCTGATATCTAACCTAAATTTCCCTTCTTTCAATTTGTACCCATTGCCTCTTGTCCTGTCACTGCAGCTCCTAACAGTGTCCCTCTCCAGCTTCCCTGTAGCCCTTCAGATACTGGAAGGTGCTATGAGGTCTCCATGCAACCTTCTCTTCTCCAAATACCTGAAAGGGCCTACAGGAAAGATGGAGAGAGAATATTTACAGGCACATGTAGTTACAGGACAAGGGGGGAACTGCTTCAAATGGAGAAAGAGTAGGTTTAGGTCAGATATTAGGAAGAAATTCTATACTATGAGGGTGGTGAGGCATTGGAACATGTTGCCCAGAAGAGTTGTGGATGCCTCAGCCCTGTAAGTGTTCAAGGCCAGGCTGGATGGGGCTCTGGGCAGCCCGGTCTACTGAAAGGTTGGAACTAGATGACTTTTAAGGTCCCTTCCAACCCAAGCCATTCTCTGATTCTAACCACATTTGTTTTTTCCTTTCTTGTTTTTTTTTTTTTTTGGTCACACAACGTGCACTTTTAGAAACTGAAACTCCCTGATGAAAGTCATAAAAAGGCTTTAAAAAATATTTCTGAATGCAGGAAACTCGAGCCTCCCTATAGCAAAGCTTTGCTGTGGATGGGTTTTTACTACAACACAGGTATGATAATCATTCAGTGGTGCAGACACAGCATCCACTTCTGTGTTTGTCTTGCTGCCTCCATCCAGCAGGCAGGAAGAGGCTTATTGCCACGCCGAAAGTCCATCTGGCGCCATCTGCCTGCCAAGGGCTGAGCAATGCACAGATTTATCTGCTTCTATTTATAATTGCAGAAAAGGTGTTTTTCTTGTTGCTCATGACAACAACGTTTGAAGTAAAGGCTCAGGCCAAAATTCTTGATCACTGATTTATAAACACAGAAACCTATGCTTAGTGACTTAAAATCAACCAGTATGACTGTTCAATTTTATCCTCTCAGGGAACAAAGAAGAAGAAAGAGGTTTTGCTCATGTACACAGATAAGCCTGTAAAATGCTACTGGCCCAGGTAAGGAGACCTGGTGAAGCACTGATTCTGCAGGGGTTTGTGTACACCTGAGTAAGGAACAGTAAGGGGATGGGGTGACTACCTCCCTTCATCGTACTCTGCCCCCATGGCTTTGAATGTCTACCTCCCTTCACGCTCCTTTCCCACTCTGTGATGAGTTTGTGGATGACTCCCTGCTTCACTATCCAAATCCTATTCAAGACTTTAATCTGACAAAAGGAGGGAGGAAACTACCCACATTGCAAAAAGCATAATTTCCAACCCTGTCCCTGTATCCTCTGGTGAGAGTTGCCTGCTCTAAGATGTCTAAGCAGTCAGGATTTCTGCCTCCTGCTCTGGTTAAAATGCTCTGTGATCTATGGAAAAATTGAATTCAGTGTCATATGGACCTGTGCAGCTGCCCAGATGAGCTTCATGGCATGTACTAAAAGGTGTGCATTAGCATGCAAAGGAGTGGCTGACATACCACAAGGCTGTGCTGCCATTCTGTGAGACCTGGACAGGCTGGAGAGCTGAGCAGAGGAACCTAATGAAGTTCAACGCAGGCAAGGGCAGGGTGCTGCATTTGGGGAGGAATAACCTGCCAGGCACCAGTACAGGCTGGGGGGTTACCTGCTGGAGAGCAGTGCTGTGGAGAAGGACCTGGGGGTCCTGGTGGACAAGAAGCTGTCCATGAGCCAGCAGTGTGCCCTTGTGGCCAAGGAGGCCAATGGTGTCCTGAGGTGCATTAGGAAGAGCACTGCCAGCAGACTGAGGGAGGTGATCCTGCATCTCTGCTCAGCCCCTGTGAGGCCACACCTGGAGTACTGTCTGCAGTTCTGGGCTCCTTAGGACAAGAAAGATGTGGAGCTCCTGGGGTGAGTCCAACAGAGAGCCATGCAGATGATTAGGGCACTGGATCATCTCTCTCATGAGGAAAGGCTGAGGGAGCTGGGCCTGTTTAACCTGGAGAAGAGATGACTGAGAGGGGACCTTATCAGTGTCTGTAAGTATATAATGGAAGGGTGTCAAGAGGATTGGGCCACACTTTTCAGTAGTGCTCAACAACAGGCTAAGGGGCAACAGGCACAAACTGGAATGTGTGAAATTCCATTTGAATATGAAGAAAACCTTTTTTACTTTGAAGGTGACTGAGCACTGGATCAAGCTGCCCAGAGAGGTTGTGGAGTCTCTTTCTCCAGAGATATTTAAAACTTGCCTGGACACAATCCTGTGCAAACTGCTCTATCTGAACCTGCTTTAGCAGGTGGGTTGGACCAGATGATCTCCAGTGGTCCCTTTCATCCCCAACCATTCTGCGATTCTGTGATCTCCACCTAAATCTGTACAGCAGGACAGGGTTTGTGGGGTATCACCTGACACAGAAAATGCAGGACTCTTAGGAAGAGACCAGCCTCACAGAGACACCTGTCAGGGGTGGGCACTAGGGCACATTAATCTTCCATGTGAGAAATTCTGCCTGACCTCACAGCTGAGCTTCTTTTAGCCCCTGAAATTTTATTTCTACCATCCTACCAACAGAATGTTCTATTGTTATTGAGCCTGTGAAGAATACACTAGTATAATTTCTTCCTCCTTCTCTGTAGTTCATTTCATAATGGTCTTACAATGCTGTGCTTTTCATGGAAGTCACCTGGGCATTGTTCAAAGCTGGTCCACATCTAACAGAAGTCATCTCAAAGACTAACAGCCACTAAAATCTACACCCTACCTTTGAAATTCTTTTCCAGCCTATGTGGAGTGCATGGAGCTAAACTTTCCAGCTTTTCTTCCTAGCTTTCTTAACAGCCTTGTGTAATTCTGTAAAGATGATAGACTTAAGTTTACAGCATCAATAATGCTACTGCAAAATTAATTCACAAAACAAATGTGACATTAAATATTTACCAGCCTCGTGCTGTGCTTCTGGTCCTCAGCAGACTGCAGTCAAATGTCCCATGGGTCACTTTAAAGAACCAGGATAAGAATTCATTAGAACAACCCTGATAAAAACAAAAACCACTATACACTTTACTAGGCTGGTTTAGGTGACAGGTATAAGGACATAAATGGAAGATTTACTGCTTTATGCTTCTATCACTTCATGGAGCAAAGGAAAATCCTTCATTATTACCTTCATGTTACCAATAGAGGCTACAGACTAATGGCTTATTCCATGTTAAACAATAAAAAAACTGCAGAGCAGTGCTATTTTACATCAGTTTCCTATCTGCTACAGCAAAGCAGCACTGCTCCACTGCAGAGTTCACTGAACAACAGTGTAAAGGCTACTATTCCTCCTCCTCTTTGTCTCTTGAGTCATTCACACTTACTTTCCATTTTTACACTGGCACTGCTGTACTGCTCATTAGGGTCACTATATTGTGTGTCCTACGATCACTGTGCAATCTCCTGAGTCACTCAGCTCAGCAGCATTAAATATAAGCTCTGCTCTCTTCCCTTCATGCCTCATGGTGTACCTCTCAGTCACTCATCCATTCTTTATCTCCTTCAGGATGACACCTTCAGGAGTCAGCACACACTCCAGGCAGGCTTTCCCCTTCTTTTTCCCTTGGGTGTTCTTGAGATTGATGACAAACCACATTGATGATGAACCCATGGGAATGGGGAAGGAGTTGGCAAGAAAAAATGGCACATACCAGCAAGCACCATTTAAATCAAAACAGGTAGCTTTGCCTTTACAGGATTTAAAATGGCCTCTTGTGCAGGAGAGATTCCAGGCTTGAGAATTTACTTCCAGTGAGAAAAGGAGGTCCTGATGCTCCTCTGCTTGCCTGTCCACAGACTAGATTTATGAGACTGAAGCTTCCAATTTTGTCAGCCCAAGCTCTGGGGTCATGTAATCTTGCTTTATGCACTGCTCCCTTGCATTTGATCCACCCACTGTCTAAAGATGCTTCCTTTGCATCACTTATGATCAATGAAGAAAAGAGTGTTCTGCACTAGATTTTCAGTTTCAACACTTGAGTTCTTTAAAGTCACTGGACTGAACACCATTAATATTCAGTGTGGGCCAATCCATCATCAGTTGTGATAATTTCATTCTTATCATCCCACTTCAACTCCTTCCCATTGAACTTCTAAGTGAAGCTTTGCACGTTTTTTGCCAAGCAGACTTCAAACACTGCTGTCTGTCTTTCAGTCACTTTCAGCAGTTCTAGTTCTGTCAGGAGTTAGGAGCCCACCTGGTACAATACCAAAAATACAAAAATTCGTTCTGTTATTTTCAGTTCTTGCTATTCAAAATTCCTACACCAAATAACAAGATGTCAGTGAAGTACTTTTGATTTCTTCAGTGGAACCAGAAAGATCAATTCATTCCTCCAACTTCAGTGGAAATTAATCTAACTGCAGCTTGTAACATTCAGTAAAAGTTGCACATACACCTATAAAGCTGGTTACCAAGACACACTGCTTTTCTGTTCAGTTCTTCTGTCTTAGCTCTGCTCTTTTTCTCTCCTTTACTATAGGTCATTGTAAAGTACATGATGTCAGGCAACTGCATATAACACCTGCAAGCATATTTGGAACCATCTGGTAAGTTGAAGGATGACTGCAATATTCCTGCTTTATCTGTCAAGAATGCTGCAGTTCCTGGCTCAGGATTACTATTTGGTTAAGTAAGGTAATCTACCAAACTACCAAACAGCCTGTGCCCAAGCCCTGCCTAGGACTTAGTAAAAAAAAAAAAAAAAAAAAAAGTATTATACTTAAAAAATGGTCCTTATGGCAAAGCTCATCTTTAAGAGATGGTCCTGCTGCAATAAGGCAGGTGGGCAGCATCACTTTTACTCAGCACTGATTGAAAGCAAGTTTGCTGTATATAATGTGGTGCATTTTCTTTCAATCAGCAAACATGTTTGGCTGGTCATAGGAAGCACATGCAGATGAACAGGAATTATTCTCATTATGCCCAGACCCATCTATTCACTCCAAAATGCTGTAGCACTGTTTGAGCAAAGTTCACTTCCACTAAAAGGACAGTGCCAAGGTGCATTTTATCATTCCCATCTTTTCCACTAGAACTCATCCAAATTCAGTAGTGACTCACACACCTGCCACACTGACGTCAGTGGAGAATTTGGCTTATTATGTGTAATAACTAGGCTTCAAACTGAAATCTGCTGTCTCTTGAAAGGTGTTTTCACATGGGCGCTCTGGTAATTGTGGGTTGGTTTGTGACTTGTACAAGTTAGATTTCTGTTTGAGCCTAAAAAGACCAGTGAATCATCAATGTTGCAAAGACATGTAAGAAAAAAAAGTCACAATTTGGCCCACCACTTCTGACCCTCAAATGTTTGTCTGCAGATGTTGACTTTGTACACAGAACCTCACGTATCTGCGAACAAACATTACCCATCACTCCCTGCACAACAGAAAGTTTCTTGCCAGCCACAGAGGACTTCAGGTGCCTAGTTCTGCTCCATTCACATTGGAGTTGCAAAACATGTATTTCATACCTGTATGCTTCATAGTATTTTCTCAGGGAATACAGGGAACACAAAGTCTCTCCTCCATAATAAGCACAATGCTTGCACCTTTGAAAACACATTCTCCTTTTCAGAGGGCCAGAACCATAGAGCTCAAAGTCAGCAGGGGGTAGATTTGTTCATCCTGCTTCACCCCAATCTACTTGAAGCAAATCTGCCCTGCAGAGAATCTCTGCTTGGTCTAACTTCAAAATTCTTACAAGTTTAGTTGTTAGTAACTCGTCTAGCAACAGTCAAGCCAGACCTCTAGAGCTTACCTTTAGCCATGATCAAGGACACTGTGTAGACAGCATCAGTGTAGGTACTGGACACTACAGACTTGTAGCTACTTGTATCATCTCAGGAGAAGCATTCTGATTGGAAAAAAAAACCATAGAGAAAGCAATAAGCAAAACCTTCATGTAGGCTGGAGTGGTAGGGAGTGGATATGGCAAATCATAGAATCATGGAATCAACCAGGTTGGAAAAGACATCAAAGACCATCAAGTCCAACCCTAACGTGTTAGTGAATTTTTCTTTTTATTTGTGTTTACAGCTGTGTTTTTTAATCACTAACAAAACTGACCTGTTGAAAAGCCAGAATCTCTGAGGGCAGAAATTTTAGGGCCAAATCCAACTCCTCACAGCCTGAAGATCCCTCACAGCCTTCCCAAAGCCACAGAAACAGACAGAAGTCATCCCACTGACAGTGATGTGTTTTCTGTGAGGTACATTCTTGGCCTAAGGCAGCAAAATGAAGCTGCATTTCTTCTCAGAGACATCCTTTCATTCTGGTGCTCTGCACTGAAGTGAGTATCACCTGCATATGGAATACAGAGACCAGAGGAGACTGAGTGGAAGCTCCTGGACTTCAGACTCTGGAGTACTGTAGGAAAAGAAAAAGAGAGTTTGACCTTCCCTGTTGGCAGACTTGTAAACAAAGGACTGCCTGAGAGAAGAGGTGAATTAGAGTGATCTAAGAATTAAGGAATGAGGAGAGAAAGGGAAGGAAAAGACTAGAAGGGTTGAACTTTTGCAGCCATGGGACATCACAAATTAAATAGGGCTGAACTGGGACATGTGTCCTGAATAATATTGTGAATTAGTAAGATTTAGCATTGGTTTTGCCTGAATGACACACAGGAGACATTAGGTCTCATTATGCTAAACACAAAGCTAAGTAACAAAAATAATGGTTCCTGCTCTGGTTTTATTTCTGTTGATCAGAAACACTGCCCCATACAGCCAGCAGTATTTGAAAGAGGCACTGCTGTGAATGGGGACATTTTTATTGCTGCTGAGGATAACTAGAGTGCCTGAGTTTTCTTTTTTACAGTTTTTATTGTGGGAATAAAAAAATACTGAGCTAATGGCAAGGGAAAAAGGTTTGTTATCTTAGCACACGCTTAAAAATACTGTTAGAAACATTCTAGATCCTTCTTCTATTGGTACCCACTGTCTCTTTCCCATGCTATATTAGGGTTTTGTTTACTTTTTACTTTAGCTCAGCATATTGATTTGTCTCCTGAAATTCAAGAAGAAACACTGGAATTAATGAATGAGTGAAATGGAAGAGGGGCCTGTTACCTACTTTCTCTGTTTGAGTTTATTTTAAATCATGGTTTCTTTTCCTGTCTGCTTCATGGAAGAGATTAGATTAACTTTGCTTTATTTTACTTACTGTTCTTCTTACACCTTTACATCCATCACAGATACCACTCTGGAATGAAATGTTTTCATTAGCAGCTCTCTGCACAGTGACAGGAATGATTTGGGACTTTTCGTGACATATAATAAAGACTCATGATGTCTCTGTCACTTTAGACAGTCAAAGATCTGTCATTTGGGAGAGATTATACATGATGGAAAGGCTTATTTACTTATGCATTAAAGGTCACAATCTTCCAGCCCCAGCCAAATCATTCGATCATGAGTTCTGCATAAACAGGAACTGCTGTATTTAAATCAATAAGGACAAGTTTCCTGCAGCTAAAATGAACAGCAGTTTTCCTACTCATCTGACTGATCCATGAAAAATCTCTGAAAACAGTGAGGATGGGCATAGGTAACTGCAGTTTGAACCCGTTTTTCTTTACTATTCTTCTGTTTATAGAAGATGACAAGACACTATTTCCTTGCATGAGGTAAGTGAATATACCTAAGAGCACCTGAAAATACAGCCACTTATTAGCATGTACTAGCTAAAGGTCTTCCACCAGAACTAATTGTTACTCACCTCAGGTGTCAGTGGACAAGGTTTTCCCACAAATTCAGGAATGGTTTTTCCAGCAAGGATCTCAAAGGAGTACATCAGCATGCTAAAAGTCTCCAATAAGGCAGAAGACTTCCTAGAAACAAGTTCTTTGGTTGGGGGAAATTTACGTTAATTAAGCAGAACAGTGAGGTAGTTTGCAGGATTTATTTACAAAGAGTGAGTAAGAGTAGGTACAAGAGGCCCTGGAACATAAAGTTACACGGAGAACTGCCCATCACCTAAAACTCTTGAGCCAGAAAGGTTTGTGCAGCAGGAAGAGTGCTAAATGTCCGTAGGAGGCTGCTGATCAATTCCTTGCTCCTTTCCTGACTTTCTGCAGGATTTTGGGCAAGTAATTTGCTCTCTCTGTATCTTATCTTGTCGTCTACACAAGGAGAAAATTGGGCTGCCTTGCCATGCAGGAGTGCTGCAAGGTGCTTTGATATTAGATGTCATTCAAGAAAGGCATCAAAATTGGATGTATCAAAAGGCCCATTAGAACTTACTCTGCTCTGCAAAAGCTGCACTAAGCTCTTCAGTGCTGCTCATGCCCTGTGTCTAGACAAATGCCCATAATGTAAGACAAATCCTCCCCCTTTCAATTGTTTCATTTCAGGAGGCTTCAAACAGCTACATTTTTCTATCAGAATGAAGCCATTTAGTTTTTTATATTAACTAGATCTTAAGTTCAGGTAAAACTGCATTTTTTTTTTCAGCCAGACTGATCAGTAAGGAGCTAGCCCTGAATACCCTTTTCTAAAGCTCCATGCAAATGCCTCACTGGAGCTGAGGCATCTTTTTGTGGTTAAAAGCAAAATGTCTCCATTTTACACCAGGAAAATCAGCAGAAACTCAACTACTGGCTTGAGTTATTTCAGCTTATTCATTTAGACTATTTCCCTGCACTTCTCTCCAACCAGGGACCTTCCCAGCTCCCCTAAGTATGTCATGTACAGTGGGATATGTGAATGCTGCAAGGGGCCTGTGCACACCCTGCTCTCAGCTGGGAACTGTCTCTCTGCAGTGCTAGACAGTAAGAAGGTTGCTTTAATCCAAGATTATCAAAGTGAGACAAAACGTTTCTAATAGAAGGCAATGGCTGATGCAGGGAAAATACCTGTAGTCTTACAATACAAGGCAGTGCTCTGCCTTGGAGGAGAATGGAACTACACAGCCCCCTCTCAGAAGAAGGCAAAACCCTCTACACAGATGCAGCCCACCTTTTGTCAGCTTGGTGTGCATCACTGAGGGAGGCTGTGTGACCACACTACTGGAAAAAATGCTGTCACCATGTAGCCTGTTTCCAGTGCAGCCTCTGCTATCTATAGCTATGTCAAGACTGGTCCCAGTGTGGAGGGCAGTTTGGAGAAAAGGGACTGTTTGATTTTAGTCCTTGAGGGATGAGTACTAGTCATGTAGAAACTGTAGCTCCCTAGTTTTAAAAAGTGTTCCTTGGTAAGAGAGATTCAGTAAGGAATTGTAGTCTCTGACACAGTTGTATGCTGCTGAAAGATCTTAGGGCAGAAGGAAATCAACCTAAAAGGTTTTCCAAGATTTGGGGACACAAATGATAAAGCTAGAATTACACACTGCAACCTAGAAGATACAACCCACAGGGAAGACAATGTTGAGATCATATGTGACTTTGCTTTGCTGCTGACAGGAATTATAGCTATGCAGAAGGGCTCTGTTTTGGGCATCCTCTCAGTGAGATCCTTTTCCTTATCAGCATATACCCTGATCTCTGTGCTGAGCTGGCCTTTGTCTCCAGGCTACCTGTATGAGAGACAAATGTCCTCTGGCACCTTATGCTTGGTCTTCCCAAAGGTGTTCCCACCCCCTTACTACCCCCTCTCACTGTTCTGCTCACACCCTTTCACACTTGTGGACCAATGGTCATTGGTGTTGGTGGCAGCAATGACTGGGGCAGGTTCAGAAGTGCCAAAATATTACTCTATAGTCCCAGAGTCCCCTTAAAAAATGTGCAGTTTGCCCTCAGTCATTGTGGGGCAAATCCACAGCAGTAGGACAAAGTGCTAAAATGAGAAGGCATATAGGATGCTGCTTTGTTCACCTGCTCCACTGCTCCACATACCTTCAGATTTGGATTCTCAAATCTTACAAAACTCACCGTAATGTGGGGTAGAAGTTAGCCAACCATTTTACAGCTCCTCCTTTCGCCTGAAAAATGGAATACCCTGCACTTACATTTCTTTTGCCTGATCAAAATTTTCATCCTTGACCACAGATTTTTTGAACATGGAAATATTACAGGTTAAGACCCAGTAGTTTGTGACAGCTAAGGAGCAGAAATGTCTGGTAACAAAGAGATTTCTTCTAAATTGCTGAGCGATTAC
This sequence comes from Acanthisitta chloris, assembly GCF_000695815.1. Lineage (NCBI taxonomy): Eukaryota > Metazoa > Chordata > Aves > Passeriformes > Acanthisittidae > Acanthisitta > Acanthisitta chloris. Next base: position 57,663 of record NW_008681894.1, read on the forward strand.
CTTTTGTTATCCTTCAGTTGGGAGAGCAAGTGCTCTGTTAGAAAAATTGCCAGGAATAGTAAGCTTTAGGAAGCCTTGTCAGATTGTGAGCTTTCCTGTTTCTTAGTAAGACTGGGACTGACTTCCAGAGCCTGAAAGGTTGCACTTGAAGGATGTGACATTGTCTGTTACTGCTCATCACCAAGACTCAATCTGCACATACCTTGACTGTGTGCAAGAAAGAAAACAAAATGATAATGCAGATAACACTCTGGACTCAGGAACATGAGGCATTCTACAGAGACTAACTTCACTCATCACATAACAGTGTGGCTATCATACAATTTACTGTGGCTGCTACTTGCAGCATCAGCACACATTTACAAGGCAAACCAGATCTCAAGAAAAGACTTGTCAGTACCACTGAAGTGCACACAGCAAAGAATTGGTGCACGTGAATGGTAAATTTAGTTTCAGTTACAGAATACAGGGCTGAATAAGTTAGACATTCTTTTGTAGGCAATTGAGTCTTCCCTACTCCATACTTTTCAAAGTCCTTTTACTCCTGGTTTTGTGTCTCAAGGAACTTATGCTTCAGCATGGTACTTTACAAGGTTCCTTTCTTGGAAAGTGAAGGGTAGGAAAAGCAAAGCAGATATGAGTCCAAACCTATTGAACTCGCACAGCCAATTTCCACTCTGCCTGCCCACAGCCACAGAACACAAGGTATTATGACACTCCTGAGAATATATGTTTTTGCAAATTTTACCTTTACCCAGCTGCTAAGATCCTGGTCATTCGTGCTAAGAGACAGGAGCTTTCAAGACCATTGCTGACCCTTCTGTGTCCCTCAGCTCACACAAAGTCCTGTAGATTGTTGCATTCCTAGTAAGATGCCTGGGTCCCTTTACACTGGACAAATATGGCTCTGAGTAGTTCAAAATTTAAATACATACTGGCCTCTTGTGGGCTATGTTGTTATGTCCTTCACATTGGCTTTGGCAGCTTCTCATTCTTGGAATAACAGGACGATAAAGCTTCAAGAATGAGGCTAAAAGGAATAAACCTTCTCAGGGTCAAAAGGATAGCTTTTTTATTTAAAAATAAACATTCCCTCCCCAATTCCAGGTTATCTTAGGATTGATTGTGACACCATTTCAGAACTTTGCCCAAAGGCAAACTATTAACCAATCTACCAGTCTTGCCTTTCATATTAAAAACAGAACATGTGGGTCCAGGTTTTAAAGAGATAAACATTCAGGAAATCCTGCTTTGGTGTTTAAGTCATTCTCCAGGGCTCTTTTCACACCTCCAGGCTTTGTCTTTGTTTAGTTTTTAGTTACACTTGCAACACTTTCTATCATTTCCAAGTCCAGCCAGTTCATTCCATTACTCAAACAGGGACTAGGCATTTCAGAAAATCAGTTCACAACTTTGGGTTACAGAGGTCATTCTTTAACTTTTTCTATTCCTTAATAAGTCTGAGATTCTGTCACACTTCTTCATACAGAGAAGAACTTCATTCCCATGAGCAAGGTACTTCTCAAAGAGGGAATGAATTACAGATCTCAGTCTGTGTATTTAGCTCTCTTTCACTTTACTAGTGTTAACCACAGAAGTGCTGACATAGTGCAGGGACAGGAGACTTGTACACAGATCCAGGCCTATCCATTCTGCAGGACTCAAACTGTGCATCTTGCTTGCAACAAAACCTTAATAAAATACAGTGGCAATAAACTGCTTAACTGACCACATTTGATTTCTGTGTGGAAGAGAATGCTGTTCTCTATTCCATGTTTATGTTAAACTCAACTGAAAAGGGAGCCTTGTGCAGAAGGCACTTGGGTTATGCTTTGCAAAAACACAGGAACTTAGGAAACCAAAGGACATCAGAATCTTGCCAACTTCCACAAGCTGATGGGAATAATTATAGGAGTAAACTGTGAAAAAAGCAATGGCCACCCCACTCCCACCTCCCTCTGGGAATATACCATCTTTTCCTGGTGATTTTAAGGTGATATCTGCTAGTCTAGGAGAGAAAGAGAAAGGTGAAAAGTTTACCAGAAATCAAGAAAAAACTGTGTAGAGGTTGAAACACTGTCAGCTTTTCCAGTGAGCAAAAAATACCACATACAGACAGCCAAAATAAACACATGCTGTAGTTTGCAGACTAAAGAAGGATTCCAGCAAGACAGCCACTCTGTGCTCCCCAGTCTAGAAGTTTATGTGAACACAGATCAAATCAGAAGTGCATGGAAACAGGACTGTCATGTTGCAAAGTGGACAAGGTATTATTTATTGCCTGTCTAATAAATCTATTGAGAAACCAAACTTCACTTACCTCTTTGATATTCTAATTCAGGAACAAGAGTCCAGCTTAGATACAGAGAAACCTAGTATATGGGCTGGAAGTTGTATTTTCTCCAACAAAAACAAAACACTGCCAACCCAATCCAATTCCTCCCACCTATCCAAACTGACTCAAAAACCAGGCACTCCCTTTCTATGTTCATTTCACAGTGCTCATGAATCCTCCCTCATGCTTCTGTTCTTACACCAGCTACTTGTGGCACATTGAGCAGGCATCTGTGTACACACATAGTGCTGTGGGGGAAAACCAATTCATATGAATGAGAAGATCTTTCAGTTTGGCCACACTGCCAAACTTAGGCCTCCAAAAGAGGAGGAGTGGCTCAGAATGATCTCTTCATAATCCTGACCTTTGTGATGCCTTTGTGTCTGTTTTCTGTATTCCTCACAACAACCTAAATACCAAGAAGACCACAGTGGATGTAGTGACAGCAATCAGATCTGATTTTCCTTCTTTTGATACAGAAGGAGTAAAAGCTAATTTACGTTTCTGTTGTGCCTTATTAGTTTTGACTTAATTCCTGACAATCTTCCATGTGTCCACTTCAGAGGCAAACAAGCTAACCGTGCAAAAGAGCAAGTACAAAAGTGTCTATGCAGGATTTTTTCCCCTGATCTCTGCAGAGAAGTGTTGCCTTTGCCTTTTCAGAGGAAAGTAGATACCTTGCAGCTGCTTCTGGGCTAGGGGAGTTAAGGTCAGACATACTAATAAAACTCTGACTCAGGCAAATAGCTCTATTTCTCAAAGGAGATATGCCTTTAGTGAGATGCACGTAACTGCAGACTTCTGTCCCCAAAATTTTGGAATGAAAAGGTAGGCAGAACAGGTTGTGCCCTCTGAAGAGAGTCTAGCAAGACAGGCTCTCTGCAAGGGAAGAGGTGACTTCTGGAAAACATTGGCTATCAACATATTGGATTAAAACTGTCCAACACAGTGACTTATTTAATTCTATTTTAAGCATAAGCAGCAACAGGCAGATAAGAGACAAATAAGCAGTATGGAACACAGAGCTTGAGCAGCACAGTCCAGCAGAAAGAAAGGGCCAGGAACTGCAATAACCAAGTCCTTTGCCAGACTGTTTAAGCTTTATCTTCTCAAATGCTCTGAGCCATATTGTGAGCTCTGGCACCAGCATGGCTTTTAATTCTGACTAAATAATTCAGTCTTTCTCTTCATTCAGCTTTGCTATCAACTGAGTAAACCTGTCACTGGTGCCCTGCTGAGGATTACATGGCACACAAGCTTGGACAGGTCTAATCATAACCCCTTCTGTGGCTTTCACACCATGCCATGAGAATGTAGCATCTGTTGTATTCAGGTGCTGGAGCCCAATCTGTATCAGTGTTCAAAGGAGAGTGGACTCTCCTCCTTCCTTGCATGTAACTGAAGGAATTTACCTTGTTGTGAATATGTGAAACTCACTTTGAGACACTGGAAATCAATGCTTGAGTTGCCTAGAGCATGCAGTTCTTTGACTGCCTGTACCTTATGCACAAAGCTGAAAATGCTGCTTCATTCACGTATTTCTTCTGTGCTTTTGAATGAAACATTTTATTTTCTTGCAGAATTCCTGAGTGCCCTACATTATCCTAAGCTGATAGTCACTCTTGCAGACATCAGCAAGTACACCTCTACAGACCTGGCAGAAGAAATAAGGTTACCCCCCAGCTATTTCAGAAAAAGTGTTTTGCTTTTTCTCCATAATAAATTTATAAAGCAAGTTTAATGTAAAATATAGAGCAACATGGTTATGATTAACAAACTGTAGATTTAGCATTTCCCTTGTTTAAACTGGCTTCCAGGGAACAAGCACATAAAAAAGTCATAGTTCAGGTCCATTTCTAAAACCTAACAACTCACAATCAACAGACATACACTTTCTAAGACAATCTATGTGCAAGCTCCATGATTCCTCTGCTGAGGAGACAGCAGGGAAGTGACAGGAAGCAAGGACCTGTTTAATGATGTCTTCATTCTCAAGTCCATTTTGCAACTGCAAACCCACAGGTTAAGGTTTTCCAAAGTAGACTAACTAAAGAGGAAAAGTCCAGAATTGATAGATACTTTTGAAAGCCTTGCAAGAAATGCAATTCCCTACTGTACATGACTGTTGGGTAGTTGACATTTCAGAATAATTTGACCAAGTCAACAATTATGTTGATCTTTAAGTGTTTTATCTGGGGACAACTCAAGTGCAATCTTAGTGGGTTTTTTTACATAACTTTGGTACCTGCTGATCTTAGACTACCTGCAAAAGGACAGAGTATGCCATTAGTCTGTTACCTTGACAGAAACATAAACAGGATACAAGTGCTTAAGTGTGATGAAGAAGGAAGAAGCAAAGCACTGAGCTAGGCTCTGCCTTGTTGATGAAGTGTGAAAAAGCTTATGAAACATCACAGTTGGTTCTAAATAAAGCCATTTCATGTTTTTTACATGTTTACCCATCTGGAGAGAGGAATTCAGTCCTCTGGGAAACAACTGTTTTGTAGGTATTAATGCTGTTTTTTTGGTACAAAGAGGCCCCAGGCAGTGAGCTGGAGAGAATGGATGAAGTATGCTTGGAATTTTCTCTCAATAAAGAAAGAGTGCCCAGTAAAAGACAAGACTAGCAAGACACATAGCTTAGCTTAGTTCCTATTGTCAGCTCAGTTTCAAACATACTGATTACAGAAGCAGCAGCCCCACTCATCTCAAGTGCTTGCATATGGCCAGAGCTCCTTTCTGCTAATCTTAAGCACTTCTTAAGACTACCTCTGCTGTCAGAAGAGATCAGAACAGTTGATAAAAGGTCCTTCAGACATCAAATTCTATAAAAAAATAGCCAAGAAAAAAAGAGATAGAAATATGTTAATTATGATAAGGCCAAAGAGTACATAGGAGGATTAGCTCCAAATCTCTTAGGCAAAATAACACTTCAAGAGGCATTTGAATATTTTGATCCTGACCAAGTGGAATGCTCATGCCTGGTATGAGATGGCAGCATGCAGCCCTCATAACCAGACTGTCCAGCTAGGCTTTGTAGTAGTGAATTGATGCAAAACACACAGGCTATGTTTCCTTCATCAGTATAAATCATTCACTTCTACTCAAATCAGTGAAGCACTGCCAGCTAACACCTGCTGAGGATCTGTGCAAGGACTTCAGGATCAGTACCTTAGAGCCCTTTATATCTAGTTTGCCATAAAGCTATTCCCCTCTGGAAATTCTCCTTGCTCCTGTATGCACTCCTATCAATCATCAACAAATGTTCTTTAGCAGATGGACAGGAAGCTGATGGCAGAGCAAGTCATTTTATTCACTGAGTCAGTTTTGACACTGAAGGGCACTGAACAGCTGAAAACATCTATAGGGAGTTCCACTTACAATGTTATTCAGAGCATCAGTGGTGAGTTTGTTATTTCTCAGGAGTGCTTAGAAGGAATAGTGTTACCCCTTTGCAAAAATCGGTAGCAGTGGGGAGAATATACCTATCAAGACTTACATAAAACTAACAGTCATGTTATGCTCAAAAGCTTAAGTTTATTGCTCTATTTAATGACTACCACCAGTATTTTAAAAAAGAATGCCAGTTCTTCCTGCTAGCTTCTCACTGAAGAAAAGATTTTAAATACAGCAATAAAATCAAGTGGTTTAAAGATAACACATTTTGCCACACATTCATGCAAACCCTGCTGACAGGATTTTTTACAGGTTCATGGATACAGAATAAACACAAAGATGTGTACTGAAATATTGGGAAACTTTCCCCACAGTGATGAAGTTGTAGGCATAACATTTCAGGCCCTACCCTGCACCTACTGACGTCAACGGCAAAGCATCAGTGGGAGCAGGATCAGCCCTTATTGTTCTGAGAGCTGCTTTACCTTCTCCTGATTAGGAAGTGCAGTAAATTCCCAGAATCTCCTGCACTAAAATAAGCAGTGGGTTTTGGTTATTGTTACAAATAAAAAGAAGCAAAATAATTTTAGTAGGTCATTACAGCTTCTATTCACAAAACACTCCTCTGTGATGTTAGGGATCCTGTGTACCTCCATTTTTCTCTGCTCGATAAAGCACTGAAGCATGTGCTTAGCTCTAAGCATTAAACACAAATTGCAGTCATAGAATCATCAAGGTTGGAGGAGATCTGTAAGATCATCAAGTCCAACCATCAGCTGCCACTCTGCTGTAAGTCTTCACAGCCTCACTGACGTCTAAAACGAAAAGCATGGGCAGCAGACTGTATTCCTGAGAAGGAAACACTGCTGCCTGGACTAGGTAGAATGGGCTAATGACTGTTTAAATTTGGTTTGAGGGCAAATTTATCAAAAAGCAGCCAACAAGTTCAGACTGATTTTTTTTTTTTATAGCTGCCTATAGGATTTGCATTAATTTGCATAAGCACTGGGCACCTGGTGACCCTCGAAGCTTTGAAACAAGTTTAAATTCATAGAAACAAGTGATTTTATTATTAGATTTTTAGTAAAGATGAATTGACCTCACAAAATTCCTCACCTAGTTTCGAATCTCAAATTTCAGGGGAAATTGTATTCGGATTGTGGCCTGACTATGTGAAAATAGAAACTATTTGCATAAATCAAACCTATTTGCAGACTGAGATGCCAAAATATCCACAAAGAAAAGGTAAAGTGTGAAGAATTTATGTTCAGATTAATTTCTACTATTCAGCTCAGATTTACCCAGCTGTCCTGATATTGGGGTACACTGCTGCTAAGAATTGGAGGCAAGAATTTGACTCACATCACCGAGATATTTCTTCCCCCTTAGTTCTGCTAACGCTGGTGGTGGGCTGCTCTAGAAAAGATGAACAAGCAAACATGATGTGTGAAACATCATTTCAATGCAGATCTACTCGAATCTTTCAATGCAGAGGCTCAGAAGGTTTACGATATACACAGTATTCGGTAATTTTATATGTAAAAACAATCAGAAAGAGGCAAAAAGTTACTTTCAAGCTTAGTCAACATACGGCACATTTCAGCATGACAATTCAAAAGGTTTCACACTGTATTTGGATATATTAGCAATGATCTCTTAAAAAATAGCAAACTGAAGACAGTGGATTTTTTTCTGGGTTTTTTTCTTGCTTTTGTAACAAATGAAGCTACTATTCCTATTTACAGTATAAATAAGCCTTTTTTGGTGAAGATTATGTCCTGTCACATATGTTTAAGACAAGGCATACCTCAGCTCTTAAATGTCAATGCAAACAAGAGCATAAAAGCAATATCAAAGTAAAATAATATGTCTTTCTTTTCAGCTAAAACAGCCAGGTTACCATGTGTCTCTTATCAGATCTGAAATATATCTGAACGCAGTCAAAAGTTCTCTTGGCTTTAGCCTTTAGGAATATCATGAACACTTATTCTTCTGCTGCTCTAGAAAGCTGTTTTCCGTACAAGCTCATGACATGATGGACAAATTGATACTGTTCACAAGTCTGGATCATTCCTCCCCTGAAAAGCAAAGAAAAAAAGAAGGGGTGGGGGAAAACAGCAATCTTATTACATGCAAACATAAAAGGAAACAGCACAGCTAACGTGGAGCTTGTGCTCCACACAAAAGATCTATTCCTGAAGTGAGAGAGAAGTGCCCACTGATTGCAACCAGCTTGCAGTCTGACCTCCAGCTCCATTCTGAAAGCCTCTACTAAGCAAGGAACAGAAGGTAGTGAGAACAGGGCTTTAAATTCGTTCCTCTTAGCAGAGGTCATTATCCAGTAAAGCAACACCACCACAGTCACATTCATATTACATGAGTGCCTGTATTCCACACACTGTTTTGAACAACATGAAAAGCAACTCCCACCCCAAAGCTCTAGAGAGGCAGTGGGAGCAGGGGTGATAAAGAAGGGAAGTAGCTTATCCAAGACTTCACAGCTGCACCAGGGACTGAATTCAGTGCTACAGCCACACCAGCCTAGACAACTGATGCAAAATCCTCATTCTGCAATGAGGATTCTTTCCTCTGTGGCATCCCACATCAAGGTTTCGGCAAGTTCACCAGGCACTAGGGATGGCCAGCAGGATTTTGGAACAGACAATGTAACTTTAGAAAAGACAGCTCAGATTTGTAACTGAGCTGACTGCTGTGCACACCTTGATAGTAAAAGACTCTCAGCACAGAATTCTGTTTTGGTTCAGCTTGCTCTTCAGCTTTTACTGCTTTCTTAAAAGCTGCAAACCTGAAAGGGAATGCAAGCAGAACCAAAACCAGTTTGATTTTCCATGTATCTTTAGCCTGTGTATTTCTGGAAGTAGCATATTAACCAACTCGTGAGCACTGCAGAGAGAGGCAGAAATGAACAAAAAGAATCAGGATAAAGCTATCCATTTTAAGCAGATTTTACTGACATTTAAAATCCTGCTAAGAGTACCCCATCAGAAGTGAGATGATCCCTTGATAATCCATAATGAAAACAATTAAACCCCGTGGCTCAAACTCACAGAAAGTTTATGTGGAATTGTGCCAGTATTGGTGCTGGTGCACAGAGCCTGGGAACACAGTGCCAAAAGGAAGCTGAAATGACAAGTGGGGTTGAGGACCACAGGAACCTGTGGGCGACTGGAGCCAACCAAACTGTGTCAGTCAGAGGAAGAACATATGTGGTGTGTTCCCTTAGGAAACTTCACTAGAGAAAATTAATGAAATGTTGCTTCCTCTGAGCCAAACTCTCTTTGCCTAAGTCCCTGGTGACTCCTTCCCTACCACTCTATTTTCTCTAGCCAGTAATGACCAGGCAAGAGAAGACACAGAGAATCTTCTTTCCTGTAGCTGCTTGGACAGCTAGTACCCTTCCTGGGGACTGCCCTTTTCTGTGGGGTCCAGCTTAACAATTGTGGGTCACAAGGTAATCATACCAGTAAGGAGGAGATGAGCAGGAAAGACAATCTCCTCTCTCAGCCTCTTGCACTTATTTTATTGTGTCTGATTGAAATAACATTTAACAATGAGCAGGGAAGGGCAGGGACTCATGCTTCAACCTCTCATCAACAAGCAAAGGTGGGAAACACACACTGTGTTTCCCAGCTGAGCATCTCCTACCCATCTGCTCTACTTAATACAAGCTCACAGTTGATTTGTTTCTGAGTCTCTCTGTGCTGCACACAGCATTGAAATACATTCGTGTCAGTCTGTGACACGTAAGGAACGTTAGTCATGTCTGACAATTACTCCCTATGCAATTCCATGAACAGTGGGGTTGCACCCTGAAGTTGTAACAACTGAAGTACTAGGGTAGCCATCAAGTTTCAGAGCACAGGAAATTATTTTCCTTTTTATCCAGTTCCCTGCTATGTGGTGGCTTCCTCCCTTCCCACACACATGCACACCATGGCATGTGCTTACTGTCCAGGCTTTGGCACAGAATAGACAAATTATGTTTTCACCCCTATTTGCCACAGGAACCTTTCAAATCTGAGTTGCATCGTGGGCAATGACAGCAAACGTCTCTCAGCGCTGTGGGAAGGATGCAGGGATGATTACTTCCTCTCGTTAGTCATACTAGGTTATTTTAGGATCAACTGTTTTTGGCCACTGATGCAAAGCCCAGTGCATGGGATTTCTCCAAGGGATCTGTGAGGGAATGAAGGGAAAGGAGCCTTTGTTTCCTTCACACTCATGGCAACCTCAAAAGTGGTTTTCAGGGCTATTGTCAACATGTCTATTTCTGTGTGAAGCAGCTAGGTGCATTCCTTTATGTGTCTAGTCTGGGCTGCATCCAGCCCTCTTCCCCTAGGTCCCTGGTGACTCCTACCCATCCACTCTATTTTCTCTAGCCAGTAACGACCAGGCAAGAGAAGATACAGAGAGGCTTCCATCCAATAGCTGCTTGGACACTGTTTCGTTCTCTCATACTACTTTTGAAGTCACCTGGAGCTTTTGAGGGGTTTTAGTGAAAATGAGAGTGGATGGCAGCATGAACTCCAAGAGACTACAAGCCTCATTTTTCAGTCCTTGAAGAAATCATGCTCTTGTGTAGGAAGGATGGTGATCTGCTCTCCATCTTGAGTATTTCATCCCATGACATTTAAATGGATTTTTCCTATCCCATCCCACTCCTGAGAGTTTCTGAGAGGCAGCTACAGAGGTTCCTACAGTCTTCCTTTCTCTCCATGGTGTTCTTCTATGATCTCCCTTCTTCAGCCTCTGCAAATGACTGTCAGTTCCTCTCTCCCTGCAAAGCTAGTATTTTCAATTGACCTTCTGTATCACACACATTTTTAAGCAGGTGTCTTTAACCTTCATTGTACTGCTATTTTCCTATGCAACATCAGTCACAGAGGCAAGATATTTTGCATTCAGTCAGATATTTCACTGGACTATGGATAATCAGCACTCGCTATTCATACTCTAGTTTACTTTGTCTCAAGAAGCCTTTCCTTGTCTGGCCTGAAATCCATTGAAATAGCCAAATTTCTAAGCCCCTGCAGGCCCCTGTCTATCAGAGCCTCAGCAGGGCAGCAAGCATTTCATTTTCTGCCTCCCACTGAGCATAATTTCTCCTCTGAAATAAAGTTCAGTGTGGGGTTGAGGTTTTTTTTTTTTCCCTCAGAAAAATCTTTGGTATGTTTTTCGTGACATCTCTTCCCCCGACTACATTTATCATTATCATTAGAGAGAGCACTGAGACATGTTTTGATGGTACTTGAAACCAGTGGGAGAGGAAAAATAACATCTCTGGTGCAAAATTCAAGTCTGTTTACTTCATAATCAAACTCAAGGTGGTGTGTTAAGAAATGCTTAACTGGAAACCATTGAATTTGTGGAGATTTTCACAGCTCCTTTCACATGTCTGCAAACACTCCAGATTGTGCATACTCTCCCTCTCCAAGCACTGTCTCTCCCAACATTGCTCACAGCTCCAAGTATGCAAGGCTAGTTTTCTTTACTCCTCCTGGGAGCAAAGTGATGATCTGTGGCTCTGAACTTAATCACAGCAGATCTTTGAGCCTTTGCTTCAGTATGAACATGGGGCCAACTCCTCAGCTGGAGAAAGGTCATCCCTTGCTGCATGAGATGGGCAGCTATGTAGATTTTGATGCCAGCTGTGAATCTAGCTCAGTTCTAGGGCTGTTCATTAAGGTTTACTGTGCATAAAACAGGCAAAGGTTACAAGTCAGAACTGTTGAGAACATGACAGCTTCCTTCGAGGAACATTCTCTCTTGGCCTCCACTTGCCTTTGTTCTTCCCCTCTTGCCATTTGTTTCTCCTTGATAAAGGGAAATATTAGCATTTTGGGGTTTATTTTCCTGGAAAGGAAACAGGCTGTCTTACCTGTCTAACCGTAACTGGCAGGCTGTTCGCAATATGTCAACTATGCCCTCGTTCTTCAGCTGTTTACAGCAGACACTAGTTGCAATAAAGCAGCCAGTCCTCCCGATGCCTGCACTGAGGACAGGAAAAGCAGAGAGAGGCAGTGGAGATGTCAGAATGACTTTGGAACTTTCTTGTTAAGCAAGTGCATTAAACCAGCAGAGACTCCATTATCACATTTGCCCCTCCGACCTTTGCCAGGTGGGTGTTTCCAGGTAGAAAGCCATAACTAGGAAAATATCCTAACTTCAGTGGGACACACAACTGTTAGCCACTCACAGCAGAAGTGTGAACATTGCACATACAGTGCTTTTTAGTACTAATGGACTATTAGGTATCATTTGACCCCATATGTTGGTGAACCTGCCATTGAACCATTGAAGAAAAAGCAGTTAAACAGTATTTCTTAGTTAGATTTGGTTTAACAGCAATCCTTGCATTTGATGGCAAACTTTACTTTGAGATTCTTAATTCTAACAGCTTCTTTCCATTCACAGGTACAGTAAAAAGACCAACCCTTGCTTAAATAATTAGAGCTAACAGCAGTATAGTAAGTGTATAGCATTTACTGATCAGATCTACAACCTAGTGATTGTCTGAATTAGGGCAGGATACAACAAATTCACTATTACTGAAATTTCTTTGTCTTTCCTGAACTTCTTTGTATCTGATTCGGTCCTTGGTTAATGATCAGAATTTAATTTATTCTCAAAGGCACAGTGCTATAGAAGCTGTGAATTCTTCTTATCACTGAATAAACTACCAGCAAATGCTGGAAGCCCTTCTTCTGCATGAAAGAATTAAGTGAGCATACTCAGGAATAATTATTTGACACAACTACAAGAAATCCTGCTCACATTTACATTCCGTGAAAGTTGGAATGCAAAACCACTGCAACAAATGTACAAGCAAAAGTGGAGTTCATGGTTTACTGCTGCTCAAAAAGTCTTTAATCTTCCAGTTGGCCATAATCAACCACAGCACATGTCTTGATACTGTTTCCTGTCCATAGACCTCAGTGTGTTTTGCAAAGGAGGGAACAACATCCATGTTTAGATAAACAGCAGAGACACAGCACTTGCTCCAGAACAAGCTGTGGGTCTCTCAGTGGCTGAGACAACTTCATAATCCCTCCAAGACTGCCCATTACCCACATGAAATACTTTTTAGTCCTATCACTATGTCTCTTAGTAGGTTTTTTCGAATAAAAAAAATGCCCCATTTCTCCCCAAATTACTCCTGTGTCACAAGGATGACACCACACAAAAGGACGAAACAGTATGCAAAGCAAGAGTGCCATGGTGCCCAGCAGCAAATGCCACAATATTTCAAGGAGCTCTTAGAGGTTTCCAAGGACAAAGGGAACCTTCTTACAAAGCATTTCTTATTTCTGTCTGAACTCTCCCCAATTTGTCAACATCTGTTTTAAAACACAGGCCAAAAAACTGGACATGTGGCATCATATGAACATTTTACTAGTGATTACTCCGTATTAGCTCACAGGTGGATCTTTGATGACACCAGGCCACCATGCCAAGAGGCTCTTGAAAAGCACTGCCACTCTATAATACCACATCTACTGACTTTTGACAAGTAACCACCTACCTTTCCTGGAAAATGTTATGCAAAACTAAGTCAAATTCCTTACCGAAATCCCAAAGATCAATTTGGCAAAATGTATTTTATTAAAATTATGGAAGATTACCCAGGCAAGATAACTGCATTGCTTATCAGGCTTTCTGCTATTTACCTGTAATAACAGTTTTGAGAACTGATTTGTAGTTTCCAAGTAATCATATTTAACCTTTCTAAACTCTGGCAAAACAGGAATTGCTTTTAGACCTCGGGAACTTCTCCAATTTTCCAAGAACTATAATTCAGCTATACTAAACTTTTAATGGTTTAGAGGTTGTGAAGCAACTTTTCAAAACACTCTTGGATGAAAATCATTCAGTATATCTGATTTAATAATGGTCGCTAGTAGTTGCTGAACATGCTCCCTAGTTAGGAGTGCAAAAGAACATACTTCATCATGCCTACAAGTGACAAGTACATCATTCTACTTCTTTCTGAAGACAGAAGAGAAGTATCTATCTTCATCTATTTTTATTCTGCTCTGATTGATAATTACAATTTTCTCATCAGGCTTCAAACCACTGTAAAGATTTTGCTCCTTCCATATAAAAAGTTATCATCTTTGCTGGGGCTTTTTACTGATGCTTCAGTTTTACTATCAACTGCATACGTTTCCTGACTGTTGATTAGCACTTGCTGCAATCAGCTTTGCCACTGTTTTATTTGTTTTATGTGTTATACTTTTACTGTTATTGTCTTTGGCCTAATAGTGAGGGTTTCTTTTTAAACTAAAGGAATCCACAAAACTGGGGGTTTGAGGCTGAAAGTTCAATGTTCTTATTTTTCTGCTTGCATGTGTCTTCCCACTCATTTTCACCCAGATTAAAGTTGTGTTCTTATTTTTTTACTTGCATGTGTCTTCCTACTAATTTTCACCCAAAGTATGTTAATCTTTGTTAACATGGCCCTTTCATGATAATTAAGGTCATATATTTCTGATAAAGTGAATGAAATGAGACTGTTCTAACAAGTAGCTGAGCCACCATCAGCTTCTGTATTCAACTCAGTCTATCTGAATGCAACATTTGGTAACGGAAAATTATTGTCACTATATTTTAGAAGTTCCAAGCATATTTCAGAAACAGTTGGGCAAGATCTCCTGTGTCTGACTGATGGCCAATATCACAGTATCTGCACTATGCCACTGTATCTGAAGAAGCCCTTAGGATTCAGATCAACATTTATTTACCTGCAGTGAACAATCACTGGGGCATTCTTCTCCTCTGCACTCTGCATGGCCTCTTCCACTTCCAGTACTAGCTGTAACAGAGGAGGAGCTTGATCTGGTGTCTTCTGGTCTGGCCAAGACGTGTACCAGTAATGTTTCAGGTTTCTGACTTCTTCTCCTTTCTGCAATCCAGTTAAGACAAACACCACAAAGTTTGAAAAGAACTTCTCACTGTAAATTGCTCCTGAAACATGGCCTTCCCTTTGAGAATGAGATGATTAAATCAGTCTGCTGGAGAGACAGCACAGCCAGGCACACACAGTCCAGTAGAGTCCTGCAGAGCACTGATATCTTTTTGATATGGGTGGTGGAGAAGCCAGTGAGGAGATGTGTGGTGCTGGACCTTGTATTAACAGAGACTGCTGGGGCATGTGAAGGCTGGGGGCAGCCTTGGCTGCAGTGACCAAGGGATGGGGGAGTTCAGGATCCTGCACAGAGGAAGCAAGGGCAGAAAGTAGGATTATAATCCTAAACTTTAGGAGAGCTAACTTGGGTTTCCTCAATGACTTAATTGGAGGAATCCCATGGGTTAGGGTTCAAGAAGATCGGGGGTGGGGAGGGTGTGTGTGTCCAGGACAGCTGGTTTAATTCAAGCACCACTTCCTCCAAGCTCAGGAGGTGCATCCATCTGGATAAGAAATCAAGCAAAGGGGGCAGGAGGCATGCACAGATGAGCAAGGAGCCTCTGGCAAAACTCAAACAGAAGAAGGCAGTTTACAGAATATGGAAAAAGGGACAGGTTACCTGGGAGGAATGTAGGAACATTGTCAAGAGTACCTAAGGATGTGACAAGGAAGGTTTATGCCCTCAGGATCCCCAGACCCTGAAAGCAAGAAAGTCTAGAGGAAAAGACAACTTCCTTCTGGTTGGGAAGAATCAGGTTAGAGATCATTTAGGCAAACCTTACACCCACAAATCCATTGGCTCTGATGGGATCCACCCGTGAGTGCTGAGGGAGCTGGCAGATGTTAGTGATAAGCCATTTGCCAACATCTTTGAAAGCTCATAGAGAACTGGAGAGGCACCTGAGGACTGGAGGAAAGCCGAAGTCACTCCAGTCTCCAAGAAGTTCAACAAGGAGGACCCAGGGAGCTACAGGCCAGTCAGCCTCAGTTGCACCTCTGGAAAGGTGATTGAATAGCTCACCCTAGATGTCACCTCTAAAAACATGAAGGAAAAGAAGGTAATCCAGAGTGTTCGACATGGGTTTACCAAAGGGAAATCATGCTTGGCCAGTCTGACAGTTTTTTGTGATGGCATGACTGGCTGAGACGAGCGCACTGGATGTTGTCTACCTTCATTTCAGCAAGGCTTTTGACACTGTGTCCCATAAAATTCCCATAGGTAAGCTCACAAAGTGTGGTCTAGATGAGTGGACACTGAGATGGACTGAGAACTGGCTGAACAGCAGAGCTTATAGGACTGTGATCAGCACTGAAGAAACCAGTTGGAGGACAGTGGTGTTCCCCAAGGGTCAGTACTGGATCCAATCTTGTTCAAGTTACTCATCAGTGACCTTGATAAAGGGACAGTGTACCCTCAGCACATCTGCTGATGATACAAAACTGGAGTGGCTGACACATCACAAGGCTGTGCTGCCATTCTGCGAGCCCTGAACAGGCTGGAGAGCTGGGTGGAGATGAACAGGCAAGTGCAGGGTCCTGCACCTGGAGAGGAATAACTCCCCAGCCACCAGTACAGGCTGGGGGGTTACCTGCTGGAAAACAGTGCTGTGGAGAAGGACCTGGAGGTCCTTCACAAGCTGTCCATGAGCCAGCAGTGTGCCCTTGTGGCCAAGAAGGCCAAAGGTGTCCTGAGGTGCATTAAGAAGAACATTGCCTGCAGGTTGAGGGAGGTGATCCTGCCTCTGCTCAGCCCTAGTCAAGCCTCACCTGGAGTCTTGTGTCCAGTTCTGGGCCCCTCAGTACAAGAGAGACAAGACATTACTGGAGAGGGTCCAGTGGAGGACCACAAAGATGATTAGGGCAGTGGAGCACATCATTTATAAGTAAGGCTGAGGGAGCTGGGCCTGTTTAGCCTGGAGGAGAGATGACTCAGAGGGAACCTTATAAATGTCTATAAGTATCTGATGGGAAGGTGCAAAGAGGATGGGGCCACACTCTTGTCAGGAGTGCCCAGCGAAAGTACAAGGGCAATAGGCACAAACTGAAACACAGGAAATTCCATCTGAGGAAAAACGTTTTTATTTTATTTTATAATTTGAGGGTGACAGAGCACTGGAACAGGTTATCCAGAGAGGCTGTGGAGTCTAATTCTCTGGAGATACTCAAAACTCGCCCGGACACAATACTGTGCAACCTGCTTTAGATGAACCTCCTTTGGCAGGTGAGCTGGACCAGATGATCTCCAGTGGTCCCTTCCAACCCCAACCATTCTGTGAATGCTAAAGGGAACATGAGATCCAAATGGAAAGCCACACAACACAGAAATCTGGGCTTCAAATATCATGTCTGCATGTAAATGGCCTTAAAGAAATAAATTCCTCCCCCCAAAGTATTCTGCTCTTTTAGTGCCAAAAGCTGTGTGCAAAACACTCCAGGCAGTCTGTTCACTCTTGACAGATTCATTCAGCAAAGCCAGAGCTGTGCTTGTGACATAATTGCTTTCATAATGCATTTGACAGACAGAGAGCCAGGAGCCATATCTCCATCTCTGATAGCTAGATAAATAGATGACGGATAGAGATGGGAGCTTATTTTTCTATCTCTTCTGACAGACAGACTTATATCAGTTTCCTGTCAATTCTACTCTTCTCTTAGACATGGTGAGACATCCAGAGACACTGTGGAAGGTGGAAATTGTACCTAGCTGCAGTCCAGGGCTTTTTGAGAGACACAAATTCCAATTCTCTGTCTCAGCATGGTTACGAATATAGCAAATGTGCTGTTTCCTTTTCTGAGTGCCAAGTAGCACTGGGTGCTTCTGATTTTGTGTGTTCAAAGTGATATCCTTCTGGCTGATTTCTGAAGGTGCAAAATAGTAACATGGTGCTCAGGGAGCTGGTCTTACCCTTTCAGGCATTACATAAGCCAGCTGGCACAGGTGTAAGTAAATGTTTTCAAAAGGTCCAGGAACAGAAGTGTTAGCTTCCACAACCTTCCCTTCAACACATGGCTGGCTGAGTTGAAGAGGGAATTAAAAAAGGAAAAAAAAAAGACAAATTTGGCTTTTTCTAAAGAACAAGGCACAAAAATCTGGAGATAGTTTCTGTCATCTATACTCCCAAGTCCCTTCCTGTGACTGCTGGTCACTGGATGCTAAGAGTGCTCTGTGGTTGTGTCACTTTCCATTCTTCTCTTTGGTTGACAGAGCTTTTGCACAGCTTCACAGTGAACTAGACAGGGAAAGTGATCTAGTTAAATCTTTTTACTTTCTTGCACTAGATGAATTTTCAGGTGGATCAATCAGTTTCCCCTTTGGCTTACCACACAGTCACATAGACATTTGTGAGGGCACATGGGAGGTGGCACAAGGTTAGGAACAAGAGAGCTGGACAAAGGGAGACTGGGCTTCCTTGAGATGATGTTCCATCATACACTATGTTTAAAGTGCTCATTGAAGCACAGCCATAGAAACCTTAAGGCTACATGTAGCTCAGTTTAGGAAAAGAGAATCTTACCATAGTGCCACAAAGCCTTCCCTTAG
Source organism: Acanthisitta chloris (assembly GCF_000695815.1). Lineage (NCBI taxonomy): Eukaryota > Metazoa > Chordata > Aves > Passeriformes > Acanthisittidae > Acanthisitta > Acanthisitta chloris. The sequence continues at coordinate 75,861 of NW_008681894.1, forward strand.
GTTGTTTACCCTAGTAAGAAAATATTTCATTCAAGAGAGCAAAACTAGTCATGAATAGTACTTGAGCTCACGACAGTAAATCCAATCAACGCTACACTGAAACAGGAATGCACACAGTTGCTTTTGAATGTGTGACTCTGTGTGAGCCACAGACATTATGAGCACTGGATTCTTCACTCTGGTGTGAAAAATTATCATAAAAACATTGTCAATAATACTGAGAGAAAAGTAAGTTATCTGAAGAAAAACATGAATCACCACATAAAGTCACTTAGTTGACACCAAGAGAAAACATATGAAGTTCTAATGCTGAACTCCGGATGTCTTTAGCTTTGTCTATGATGTTACAAGTTTTACACTTCTGCTTATAGAACCCTGACTTCTGTGGTTCTCTACACTTCTGCCTTGACTTTAACAACATATTCTCTACTCGTGGTTTCTTGAGACCAATAAGACTTGGGAACACCTAGGATTTAATTAAGCAAAATTTAATTGATGGTTTGAAGTCTACCATCACGTATGCTGTAGCTGAGATTGTGAATCAGTGGCACTGGCAGGTTTCTCTGAGAAAGGAAAACAAGCCTTGCCCTATTGCCAGAGCTTTTTCTAAATTCCCAAAACTTGCCAAAACCTGGCACCTATACTAAGAAAAGTATGACAGTCCACTCTGCAAAGTGTGCAGTAATCATTTATTGCTGGTAGTGGTATCATATATTTCTGACCACTTCTGCTTCAGGGAAAACAGAAATCAACTCATGGCTTCTCCAGTTTTCACTACTTAGCCACTGAATGTACACATGGTTCAGAGCTGCTACTACACTATTGCTACTGAATGACAGCTCTGGGCAAATAGAATCTTTATTTCAGCTCTAGAGCTCAACAGTTCACATCCTGACATTTGAGGGTGAGGGGAAAGAGACTCTGCCTCACTAGTACTGAAAACAAAAACATTGTTTAACGGAAACGCAAACTCGGATGAGCTGCAAGTCTGCAACATGTAAATATTCTTCACTTCCCACTTGTCAGGGAGTGTGATTTTCTCTTTGCTGCTTTTGCCAAAGTGTGAGTGACAGACTTTCCACACTCTCAATCCAGGCATGGGATATCATATGCTGGTTTGCTGCCTATTAGCATATGGCTGAAGAGACTTGAAACTGGTTGAATAAAAGAAGAGTTTTTTTCAGTTGGAAAGAAATTGTAGTGTTATACTGAGGTCAGGGGTAGATCTGGTAGATGAAAGATGTATTAAGTTTATGTAAATAGACTGTTCTTATTAAAACATGTAGCTTGATATTCTAGAATCTAGCAATGAAAACAGTTGTAAAATAGGACTCTGGTGCATTACTTTTAAGTACTATCTAAGTACTTAGAAGTTAAACCTGTGTTTGAGTTTTCTGTCCACAGGATGATAGATCAGCTACTGGTATATAAAACTACATATACAGTTAGTTGGAAGGACACTAATGTTTAGAAATGTAAGCATGGAGAATGCTGTGGTGAAAGTATTTTTGAAGGTCATAAACAGCTTTAGTTTCTTGGAGTGGAATGTTCCCTTAAAGTATCTGCGAAGTCAGCCAAATTACTCAAAGCATAAATAAGCATAGTACCTACTAAAAGGGATTCAGCAAAGCAGACCAGTAGCCCCACTGCTGAGAGAAACTGAAAATAGTTAAGCAACATTAAGACAATTTCTGCTCAGTTCTGAACTCCTCCACTTCTTGTTAGCAACACAAACTCATCTTAGGTATAAACAGCTGGTGGTTATCCAGCAGTTTAATAATGACCATATCCAGCATCCTAATAATGACCATAAAAAGACAAGAATATTTCTTAGGGGTCTACCCATATTCCAGAAGATGTCATGCAGGTTAAAAGTCCCCTGTTAGTAATCAGTGGCCCAAGTCCATGGCCCAAAGAATAAACAAGCGTTTCATAGTATCATAGTCTGTTAAGGGGTTAGAACGGGGTTACAGATCATCTAGTATCAACCCCCTGCCATAGGCAGGGACACCCCCCACCAGAGCAGGGTGCGCAAGGCTTCAT
>NW_008681894.1:77980-85808 GCF_000695815.1 Acanthisitta chloris
CACCTCCCACCAGAGCAGGTTGCTCAAGGCTTCATCCAACCTGTCTGTGAACACTGCCAGGGCTGGGGCAGCCACAGCCTCCCTGGGCAACTTGTGCCAGTGTCTCACCACCTTCACATTAAAAAAACTTCTTCCTAATATCTAAATTTTCCCTCTTTCAATTTATCCCCATTATTCCTTGTCTAAGCACTGCAGTTCCTAATGAAGAGTCCCTCTCCAGCTTCTCTTTCCCCTTCAGTTCTACAGAACATCATCACAGAGTTACTTCACAAGTAGAGCAGTAAGAAGCTCTCCATGAGCTAACATGTCATTCTAAATGATCAGTGAACACTTAGGACACTGGCACAGAATGACTCACTGATTTCTTACTGAGTGAATCCTATACTACTACAACTGGCCTGGTAGCTTTGAGACCCACACTCACACAGCCTAAGTCTCTGACTGCTTATTTTACTGTCTTCATGTTAGTGAACTGAGCAAAGCCACAATGACCTCGGTAATGCCAAGTGGTATTTGTGGTGCAGTACACTCTGCAGAAGATTTCTACACAACTCTCCATGAACATCTCCATGTAAAGGCTTAGACAGCTAAACTGCTGTAAGTGCATGGGGATGATTTACCTTCAGGGTGATGAGCCGTAAACGGTAATCGTCTGCTTGTATGACTCTGTTAACTGTGATTTCTATTCCTTCGTAGGTGACCTGTTCCTCTGGCCAATATTCTGTGCATTTCTGTGTGCAATATAAAATAATTCTAGTTAAGCAGGTATCAAGGGAGGTTCATTTTCACTCCTCTGAAATTGAGTACAGCACATGCATAGATGAATATGAATAAACTTCACTTCTATAATAAGCACAAGTATTCACTTTCTAAACAGGGACTACATTTCAGCTGATTTTTGCTGCATTCATAATAGCCTCATTGCTTGATTAAAATGCACAAATCAAGTAATTACTAACCAATGCTTTTAAATACACATATCCTTATTTATCTTTATGCAGCTGATGTGCATTTTGAAGGTTCATTACAGAGGCCAGTGGCATGTGCTTGTGTTCTTAGATTAATCCTCTTCTTAAGATAATAATGATTAGTATAATATACACTAGTTACCAATATCTGTGCTGTGTATATACTGATATGGAAACACAAAAGGCAGCTTTTCTATTTTTTGTAAAGGCTCAGTGCTTTCTGAATATAAAATGATCATTTGCATAGGGTTTTGTACAAAATAACATGACTGGGGATGTTTTGGGAATTAGATTATGTACCAAAATCCACTTCAAATTGTCAGTGAGAATCTTTCAAAGCTAAGGAACTAAAAGGAAGCAATAGCTGAGAGAGATAGTGGACTACTACACTGATTTTGCCAAAACCCAGTCAAAGATTCAACCAGCATAACCTCACACTTGGACACACAGAAACTACAGTCCATTTGCAAATCTACTTTGTGGGACCTATCCACCAAAGATGAGCAGGTGAAAATCTGTAAGCACCTCTATCCTGAAAGGAGGACTAAAAACAGACTGTGGTTTTCTGTATGTAGTTTCTCTTTAAACCAGTCAATATGCAAAGTAAGAGACAGACATTTCAGCATGGTACACAAACTAGTTCATGGACAGGGAATGACGTGAACAAGGCAGAGGCTGAGAAAAAGGCTCCCTTGTGATAATGCAAGAAGCAATCTCATTATCACTGGGGAATAGGTATCTGCTATTCAACAGATCTCAGTAAAGACGATGCTTGTAAGATTCTTCCTTTACACAGCCGTACACAATCTTGAAGGAAGCAAGTTGAATCATTTTGTTCTCTCCCACTGAAAATAATTCCGCTTCAGGAGAAAGACTAACAAAAGTACCTTGCAAAGTTACTGAGTCAAAATTTTTGTGTGGGAGAATCAGTGTTGCTCCATCTGCATAGTGCATCAGTTAATAACCCACTGGGAGTGTGGCCCACTGTGTCTCTGTAAAGTTATTTACGCAGGTTATGTTTTTTCGTTCTCTACTCATAAACTGCAGAATCCACTGTAAAAATTGTCAGGAGTGCTAACAGCTATCAATAGCACAGACAGTGCTCTGCTTAAAGGAGTGGAGTAAGATTGCCCACTCACTTCTGTGGGCTGTCTGTCAGTTCAGATTAGAAGTGACAGAGGGCTGAGGTACAGAGCTTTTAATACTCACATTAGCCAAGTTATTGCACTGAGGAGGAACACAAAGCCTCTGTTATGAGCATCATTGCAGAACAAAGGTTTTGGGTTTGAATATATGTACTTCTGAGTCCTCTTATTGATATACTAATATATGTGATACGGAAGAAGGGAATGAATATAGAAGACACTTACATAAAAGGACCCTGCATTTATTGATGAGATTCCTGACACCATTTAATTTTTGACACAAAAGGTATCAGAAAAGACTCAGCAGCTCTGTTGTGATATATAGGCTTCAGCAGGCTCCAGTTATATCAGCACTGCAGTGCACAGCTTCCCCAGACTGATATGAAATATCAATATGAAATACTTGGTCAGTGTGGCTGAGAGGAAATTCAGATGTAAAGGTTATTTTCCATTCAGCTTGCTATGAAAACTACAGCCGAAGAACTTATCACCAGATATGTCATTCAGGAATGGTAGTTCCTCTGCATCATCTTCCTTAAGCCTCAAAGTCCTCAAACACTTCCGGTACACAATGTCATGCCATTTTAACATCTTATTTGCCAGAAACTTCAGTGCTGCCACTCAGATAGATGCAGATGTGAGTTCAGCATGTTAGTGAAAACAAACATACTCTGTTTTGCAACAGCAGTGCCTTGACAGTACATGTCCTATCAGCCAGGTGTAATAACTGACCATTTCTAATTTGCAAAGCATGATAATTCTCTGTCTTGTTCATGACTTTTTTTTTCCCAATGAAGTTCAAGGTTAAATTTATTTATTTTATAAATGTGAAAAGCTCAAGGTTTGTGCACATGCCTGATTACAGGCACTAAGCTTCCAGCTAGCACATAAGCCATTATAACTTTGTGTGTAATGTTGGAGGTGTGTTCATGTTCTTGGGCTTCTAAGTGTCTAAAAACCTCTTCTCCAAAAGAAAATCTCTCACCTAAATTACTAATGGGTTCTCAGGGACAAGTTTTTACAAATACTGCTTCTGCAGCTTAAAAAACACCCTCTGGATATTTCCACTACACCTTGCTGCTAGTGGTGAGGGAGGATCGGAGCCCAACACATGCCCAGACCACTTTCTCACATCTTACACTGCCAATAAAGGCAGATGTAAGCTTGGCTACCTGTCTGTGAGCAGAAACCCAGGCACACAGTTCTTGGAAGGTAAGTAATGAACAGCTGGAGGGCAGCAGTATTTTAAACTGAAAAAACCCTCCCACTTTAGGTGGATTAGCAGAAACACCATGACAGTTTAATTTCTGAAAGTAGGTGGCAAATAGACAATTTCATCACCTTAATTTCAATATTTCATAAGCATTTCCTAGATGCATTCAGGAAAAGGTCTTCCACAGCCAAGTCAGTTCTAGTTGTTAATTTTCATAACTACTATCTTTCAGAAGTCAGGGACAGCCTCAATGAAATGTGGATGTAGAGACACTGCAAGATAAAGCAGCAACAAGTCTACTGATTAAAGAGATTCAACCTTAATAGTTATGGCATACTATTGTTTTTGATTCCTTTAGAGAGAACATCAAAGACTGTCATCTGCAAACAGAGCTGGGTTAGAAGAGGTTTGAGGTCAGATGGGAGAGGGAAATGGCAAAACCAGCAGTAGGCTGAGTCAACAAAGCAGGACTTAGAGTAAACTGAACAGAAAGAGAAGCCCACATCTTCTCTGAGTCTGAAGACTTTAACTCTGGCTCTGATTGCTCAGGCCACTGAACTAACTTCTGTTTGCTGGCTTAGAATCTATGCTGAAAATATCTGCTAGAGTACAGATAAAAATACACACTATATGTAACACCATTACCTCATTCATCTCTTCTATATTGGTAATCATGACAATGATGGGAGAACGCTCCTGCCACACCATTCTCCAGAAGTCAGTGACAGTATTAACTATCGGTCCCTGAGTAGCAATATATACCTTTTCCTCTCCTCCATAGCCCTGTCAACAAAACAGAGACCAGTTTTAACAGGGATGTCCACCACAACCTTGAAAATGCAGTCTTTAAAACAGAGAGCTGTACTGGTTGAAATGGTGACTCAATGGCATCAGTTCCCCTCTCTGTCTCTCTCCTGCACACATGTACATGGAGCAAAGGCTCAGTACAGACTCATGGAATTCCAGCAAACAGTGTCCAACAGCCTTGACAGGCTAGGTCAAGAGCCTTATTCAGGCTGATTATCCGTTGCCTTGGCTAGGCCAGCTGACAAGGCATTTGCATCAAGCACTGCAGAAGAATGTTTCTGTCTGGTCTGAGTCTGTACAGGTACACTTTGAGATCTGGTTTTCAGTTAATGTAAGCAGGAGAGAAGAGCAATCAGATCAGCAAGGAGGCCTTTAAAAGCCAGTGAATGTTGCAATTCTGTTTACATTAACAGCAGCTGATAGAGGCTAGGCAGACACTTTGGACTACTGAGCTCTTACCCTGATGTAGTTGGCATTGATGTAAGAGCTGAGGGGATCGTCCTGATCAGCTGAGGTAAGGCACACTCTGCTGTGAGGATCTGAAAGGTGCAAAGAGGTATGTAATAGTTTAGCAGCTGCTCAGAGGAAAGATAGACACAAGATTATTTTGTACAGCCAGACATTTACATGCATTCCTGGCCATCACAACAGATGTGAGTGGCCCTGGAAAGCTCCCACATTAAAAAGGTACCATAAGAAAAAATAAAAGGATGGTTGGGATAATTTGCCTTCTTCTGACAGTTTCATCCACTCTCTGGAGCCTGCTTAATTGGTCCTGTTGCAGAGTCAGTGTCTCAGCGTGACTCTGGAGAAGCAGTTTTCTGCTCCAGGAAATTATTTCTCAATCTGTTAGGTCAACAGACTCTTTCTGGCTTGAAAGACATTAGAATATTGTTTGCGTAATGACAGCAAACAGCTTTTCTCCCAAACCATAAGCACACATTTCTTGCACCCAGACAAGCCAGATGACAAAAGCTCTTTCCGTTTTGCCTTGCAATGAACCAAACTCCAAGATGTGCTATTAACAAATAGAACAGTTAAAGATAAATTAAAGAATATTAACAGTCTCTTGTACTTTAAGTCTCTTCAGTACTTGAGTCTCCTTTATTGAGGCTGCTTATGAAGCATTATTCTTGTTCTAATAAGATGACAAAAGAAAACATTATTCCACTTGAGAAGTTCAGTCCAACCTTGCAATGAACCAAACTCCAAGATGTGCTATTAACAAATAGAACAGTTAAAGATAAATTAAAGAATATTAACAGTCTCTTGTACTTTAAGTCTCTTCAGTACTTGAGTCTCCTTTATTGAGGCTGCTTATGAAGCATTATTCTTGTTCTAATAAGATGACAAAAGAAAACATTATTCCACTTGAGAAGTTCAGTCCAATCCAAAGAACTGACACAGGTCCACATTCCTCCACTCTCACCAGTACTACACAGTTTGCCATCATTGACAAGAAACATCCTCCTGACAGAGGCCTCAGCAAAGAGCAAAAGTGTGTATCACCAGGATCATATTAAAAACAAACCACCTGACTTATTCATAAAAAAAATTCAGCCTACTAGGACACTATAACAAAATAAAGAGTATGCAAAGATTGTGCTTTACCCAATATCACACCTAAGGACTAAGCAGATAGTAATTTCTACAGTGCTACAAACACAGACTCAGCATGAAATGCTCTCCTCAGACAGACCAGAATCATGTTAGCTATTTCATGACAATAGAATCACAGTCTGCAAAGCAAAGACATTAACAAAGGTACTGCTTTATAGCACAGAAGTACTGAATCCAGCAAGTTCCTCTCTAATACAGTTCCCTCCTGCTCATCTTTGCTCACATCTCTACTGGGAAGATGGAGAGACAAGAGATAAAATCTGCTTTTTATCATTAATTTGGATAGCCTGCAACGTGTCACACCATTAAAATGGTGACACTGGTTACCAGATGGTTATTCAAATGTCACTGGACTGAGTAGCTAAACCCCCTGCATGAAGCCCCTTTGCCTGGGTTTTAGGCAGTCATCCATAGAGTCTGCTGAAGCTTTAGCAACCATTATATGATTTTTCCCTATCAATAACAGCAATAATTCTATGTTGTCCATGTCATAGTAGGTTTTTGGGGAGAAACAAAACTGATTGGAAGAACTCTATCAACAGGTGCCACAGACTTTTAAGTCCTTCTTTTAGCATTTGTCAGCTGTAGTAGAATTTGAGTTACTTTTCACTGTGGACTTTTTTACTGCTGTATTCAGAAATATTAAGAAATTATTCAGAAGATGCTTGTACTTTAAATGAGACTACTTAGCTTGTGTTTTTCTGCTAATGTAGTATTCCTATTTGTTCAGATTGCATGTTAGTGAACAGTTTCAACCTTATTTCATAAAAGAGAGGCCTATTAACACACTGTCTATACAAGAACGTGCACTGTTGTGCAGGAGGCTATTCAGGAAGTAAAAGCTGAATTGCATCCCTTAGAAATATATAAACAGGAATAACTCCTCCTTTAAAAGGAGCCTTAATTAAACATTTCTCCCAGGACAAAACCAGTCCACAGGCCAGGTTCAAGAAAACACCACACCTTTAAAATGCAGTAGTAGTCTGTATCTCCTCAGAAACCAAATGATATGCCACCTATTTTGTTTCCACAGTGTCTTTGATGGCCATTTTGTGTTGATATGATGTCTGGCATTTTAGAAGTGCTTGCTAAACTTACCTGAAATATTTTGCATAACTTAAAATGGCATAAAAGAACTATGTAGAAATTGAAAAAGTCTGTCTAGACATTACGTTTGAAAAAAGGAATAAATGAGATCAATATACAACATGCTCCAATCCTTGCCACCTTTAGAATTCTATAATAAGAACATCCATTTTTATATATTCAAATGGGTTTTCAAGCATCTTAGAGAGAAGTTATCATTTTCCAGGAAATGCCATAGGACTCTTCCTCAGAAGAGGACTGTCTACAAACAAATAAATTCAGAGTTATGAAATATCCAAATCAATCTTCTTAGCTTGGCATTTTCCCCAAATCACTCTTCTGCCAGTAAAAAAAGACACCTTGTAAGCCATTTTACTACCAACAGCAAACCTGGAGAATCTGCAGAAAAAAATTTACTGGAGAAGAAATACAAATGAGCTGAATTACAGACTGTTATTATATATCACTCACTACAATCAACTCCAGGCTTGCCAGTAACTGATCATTATGTTAAGTGATTGCTTACCTTCTAATGAGAACTGCCTAGATTGCTTCTGGCAATACAACTGTTGAGGGAATTTTAGTTACTTTTTAAGTTCAGATTTTCAGTTTGGTAATCAGGCATTTGCTGTTCCCTATGATAATCAGTTATCTGAGTCTGCTGTACTGCAGCTTGTTCAGCAGTTCCTGCCACTGGTGCTTTCTGCAGCTAGAACTTGGCAGAATACTAGCTAGATACTCAAGAAAGCATAGGCTGCATTTAGTCAGCTCAGAAACAAAAGTCTGCAGACAGTCAAAGCCTGAAAAGCACTGGACCTTCCCTCATCTTGTCTCCAGCTTCCTGTCCTACTTTGTGCATTGATAGTTTACTGGGATCCTTGGCTTTGAAGCATAAAGAGAATGTTTAGCTCTCCTTACTACCCTCTTTACCTGCCAGCACCAAGACCTTTGAAATGGAGGTGATGGGATAAGAGTGAACACTCAGCTCT
>NW_008681894.1:85825-96421 GCF_000695815.1 Acanthisitta chloris
GCCACAGCCAGGTACAAAGTTGCATGGAGGTTATTAGTTTTTGAAGTAGTTCAGAAAAATTAGTCAGGTCATAATAAGCCTGGAATAAGGTTGATAACTCTTAGAGGGATGGTAGAGTAGAAACTAGTTACCTGGGATGGAGAGGTCATAGTGACAAGGGCTGCTAGCAGATATCCATATGGCTGAAATGAAGCTTGCAGCAAATAATTAACCCACTGAGTGATCACTCTTAATAAAATATGATAGTGGGCCAACTGACATCTGCTTACAGCTCTGGAACAGAGTGTTCAAATGGCAGCAATCGTGATGTTTCAGTTTAAACATCCAATATGACATATTTAAAATGGATCCAGTTCTCAAAGTACACATTGCATACCAAATTCAGAATATACAGACAATCTTCAAATCTGGCAGCTTGAGTATTTGAAAGCACTAGCCACTTTTGCAATCTTCCCTTTCCAGCAAAACCAATGAATTAATACTTGAATGAAATGCCTTAGTAATTAGCACAGCAACAGTGAAAGTTGGTTGAATGTTTTTACACTTCTGGTCTAAGGCAGAACACAAAGTCATCAAAGGGGTTACAGGCATTGGGCTGAAGCTGCTGGAGTTCTAAAACAGCTTAAGAAAATCTCTTTTGAAACCATTTCCAATCCATTCATTGAGTGAAATGTTAGGTATAGCTGTGGACATTTTTTACTTCTCTGCACTTATCTTTGTTAATCTGACATTGAACCTTTTGGACTTTGCAAGTAGAGCTATCATGGCTAGTAGTGGCATCTTCCAGCAATGGCTTAGACCAAAAAAAGAGACATGATATGCATCACTTTTCAAAGTAACTTTAAGCGTGACAGAGGGCAAAATGATGGCACTTGTAAAAATTTGTACCAAAATGTTTCTCAAAGCTCCTACTACTGGCTACAAATAAAAATAGTGCAATAGAAAAGACAAATATTTCTATTTTCTGTGTCATCTTAATGCCATCAGATCAGTTCCCAACATTCTCAGTCTGCATTCGGGGCATGATTCCAAGAAAAACATTGGTCAGGAAAATAACATTGCTAGAATTTAGTCCTTCTAAAGGAGTTTCATCAAAGAAACCACTAAGTAACATCTTAATAATCACACCAAGATCTTGGGTAGAATTGTAAAGCAGCACCAAGTGATGGGATTCTAATAACTTAAACCCTAAGATTCACTGAAGATCAGCAGCACTTAGCTTCTTCATGCCCTGTATCTCCTTGGAAATTTGATTTATGCTTTGATGCCATGTTGCTGTTTCATAAACATGGCCTTTGGACATTACACTGTGGTGACAGTACACTTCAAGTATTCTGGAAAGGAAAATGCAAAGCCCTTCAGCATGTGGAATAAACCAACCTGCCTCAGTGACTTAAAAAGCATAAACTTACTTGGGAGAATTGTTTTGTAGCGATTCTTACGCACTAAGCCTGGAATATCATATTCCTTTGGATCAACAAAGTTCATTGGAATTTCCTGTTTAAAAAGAAAACAACAAAAAACCACGAAAACACAAAAGACAGTAGGTAGTATTATTAGATTCACAAAAGGAATAAAAACCCCAAACCCATTATGCCCTCCCTGTGGGGGAGGCAAAGTGATGAAGTTAATTGAGACATATGGTACAGTACTTCTAGCAATTTACCACCAAAATATGATTGATGTTTCCTTTTACTGTCACTGGCTTTCTTTTCTGAAATCACAGAATCACAGAATCAGTAAGGTTGGAAGGGACCACACTGGGTCATACGGTCCAACCTCCCTGCTCTGGCAGGGCCACCCTAGAGCACATGGCTCAGGGCTGTGTCTAGATGGTTCTTGAATACCTCCAGTGAGGGAGAATCCACAGCTTATCTAGGCAATCTGTTCAGTGCTCAGTGACTGCACAGCTAAGAAGTTCTTCCTCATATTCAGGTGGAACTTCCTGTGCACCACTTTTTGCTGTTACCCCTTATCTTAATATGAAAAGACTCATAGTGACTACTTCATTAATACAAGCGACAGAGTTAGGTTCACTCCTAATATTATTAGAAGTGAATTGCAAGAGTAGGCACAGAACTAAGCAAAAAGTGGTGTGCAAGACACTGCTCCAAAAGGGATGGACCTCAGACACCATCTTTTCTGACTCCCATTGGTTCCTCTCTGAGTATGTAAGATAATAGTTTGCTAGGGACTTGCAAAGTATGACACACATTACGGCAGGTTGTCACACTGACCTGACTCTATGGAGCTGGGGGAGCATCACTGGTTTTGGTCATCATGCTGTCAAGCTCCATGGGCAAGCACAGCAAATGGGTATTCAGGGATTACCTGCTCTCTACACTGCTGATGCAAAGAACACACAGAGATGGAGGGGCTTCATGGTCTGCACTGCTCATCTCCTGCAATAAGCAGCCAACACCAGGTAAGAACAAACTATCTGTGTTCTGTCTCTAACACAACACTGAGCATATTGTTGTGCTTAACCGGAGGCAATTAATGATAAAAAACATTTTGTTGAAATGTTTCCTGTCAGTTTGAAGAACTGTTTAATTTGAGAACAAAACCTTCATATTTTTCTCAACTGTTACTTGGTATTTAGTCACCCCAAAGTCTTCCTGAGCCAAGCTCCATGGTCTGGTTTTGAGTTGTGAGTCATTCACTGCTCAAGCCAGTTCTTGGTGAAATCAAAAGGACTTTGGCCTGAGTAAAAACTCGAAATCTTCTAAGAATTTCAGCACTTAGCCCTGCAAATGTCCTCTCTGACTTTTCTTCCAAAATGAAACACAGCTTCTTGCTTCATCATGGATCTGATCTTTGAAAGCCAAGTAGGTTGGATAGACTGAAAATACATGATGCAGAGTAGCTGATGATAACTGTTTCATAAAAAAAAATCAGTTTACAATTTTTGATTACAGAAATGACATTTAGATTACACAGAATTTTATCTGTGCTTTTTTAGCTTTCATTAATAAATGAAAGCAACTTCAGATAAGTTTGGCTTCTGAATGTTTCTACAAACACCAGGAAAACCAATTCAAAATCTCTCAGAGAAGAGAACAACACTTTTTTCCTACTTCTAACATTATTTTCTTTTCTTGAAAGCTACAGTGTACCTCAGAGAATGATGAAACTGTATGTGGACTAGTCTAGCAGTCAGTCCAGACACTAAGTGAACATTCCCTCTCGAAAACAGCAATAGATGCTTTACTTGAAAAGAATCAGGGCTTGCCTACACAAAAGCTGCTCATCTTCAACTTGTACAGCACTAAGTGAATTAAAGACCACACACACCCAGTCTGCTGTTTTAAAACAGAAGCCCAGACTATCCCCTTGTTCATGTACAGTGAAAAAACCCTGAAATTGCACAAGGAGGGAGGACAGCAAGTGATAATCAGTGTTATTCCTTCCCTTTCAGACACGGGTCATGAAGAGGACAAGCAGAAAGGGCTGTTATGTTGCAAGACCTTCTTGCTGCTCTGCTAAGATTCCATGCTTAAGAGAATATTTGACTTGGCAGTATTAACTTCAGTAGCTCTTGATCACATGACCTACAACACCTCAGCATGCAAAGTCTGTGCCCTGGTTACCTCCCATCTAGAGCAGGAATTTACTACCCTGTTTAATAGACATAATACAGCCACTGTAGCGCTTTGCATACTATTTTCTTTGGTCAGGTCTAATAAACATGACAATGCCTATCACATGGGCACTCAAGCAATTTGGGAAGAATCAATAGCATGCAATGATCTAAAAAGCCAGGGTACTCACTACACCAAAATGTATCTGACCTTTATCCTAAACTACTTAGAAATCCAATTTGAACTGCTTGCTTCATCTGTGTAACTTTATTATCCCAAAATGAGGTAAAGAATCTTTCTACCAAAGCATCAGTGGATACACAGTGATCCAAGGAAGCATATTTCAGAATCCTAAAAGCAACTGACAGAGGAGCTTACAACTAGTGAATAATAGCCATGCTGTGCTTCAGTTAACCAGAGAACATTCAGTAGCTCTACACCTAGGATTCAACAGCAGAGAGGATGGATTAGGACTAATTTTATCTCTAGGGCAATTTGAGACACATTTCAAAAAGCTATGCCTATAGGAAATGTGGCTTATCCTCTCTACTCTAGTAAATGATTTATTTTGTTGTCAAAAAGTAGCATGTCAGCAGAAGAAAACCACAAGATTTGTGAAAATAAAGATTTGCTGTTGCTGTTGCCAGAACCAATTCTCTAGTTTTTAAATGACAATATCACTGGGAGCTTTCAGACACCACCATTCCAAGGGATGACAAATTTGGGAATTGCATTAAATGCTTCACTGATGAAAGTAAAGTTTTTATGCAGTACTTCTAGACTTGCAGAAAATAATAGCAATGTTCATAGAAGAGAGACATCACAGGGAAGTGGTGGAGTCACCATCCCTGGAAGTGCTTAAGAGGCATCTGGATCTGGCACTTGAGGGTATGGTTTAGGGGTTACAGCAGTGACAGGTTAATGGTTGGACTCGATGATCTTAGAGGTCTTCTCCAACCTCGATAGTTCTGTGACTTTATGATTCCATTTTTATTGCTGCTCCTAAAGGAGAAAGGTCAGATACTCACAAAGAACTCTGCCTGGAGTATGAAAGGATCCAGTGCTTTCTTGTGCAGTTCCTCTTCAGTAAGGATGTTCGATGCCGTCTGGAGGTATTCCCGGGCTGACTGTTCCCGTGGTGACATGACATAGCCAAACCCTTGCTCAGAACAGCCTGGGGTACACATATCCAGTGTGAGCGAAACATTTGAACCTCTCCTGCAAAACAGAGTGGTCAAAGGTTTGTTACAACAGAACAGACTGCCCCAGCTTTGTCAGCAATGGACAGTCCCAGTGACAGAAAAACAGCTTTAGGAAGGCACCCAGCTGGTTCTGATGGCTACATTTTGGTCCACTAACTGTAAAAAAACTAGTGATGCTTCTTGTGCAGACAAGACCAGAAGATGATTTAGTACACTGAAACATGAAGGCAAACCCTTTCATCATCCCCACCGGGGTAAACTACCAGTTCAACATTAATAATGACATGAAAAGCCAGCCACCACGGTGAATTTTTCTGCCTGAAAAACTTTCTTTCCACAACTGTGCCTCAGTTTTGACAGCATCAGAAGGATAAAATGAAGGTCCCAACATTTTAACAGTTACCTTAAAAATAGAGATGCTGAGTGTAGAATTCTTAGTGGCTTTACTATTAAGTTAGCCACGCAACAAAACAAAGAAGTCGAAAGACACTGTTAATTGAATACAGCTTTAAAGTATTTCTGAGCTTCTGTCAATCTTGCATTTCACAGACAAAAGTAAGATGCAAAAGCCTTCAGTGACTCTATATTTAGATATCTTTAACATAATAATAAAATCACACTATATGATGATTACTAGGTAAATGTTCTATACATCCACACAGTAAACCTATTTTTGATGAATCTTGGCTGTCAAAATCCAGTTAGAAGATGTGTGCAGGAGCTGCTGAAGAAAACATGGAAACACGCAGGCATGACCTGCTCACAGATAAGACAGTAGAAGTTGTTACTTGGATCACAGCCCTTTCCTGGATTCAGGAGTTTTTCCAAGAGAATGTGCAGCCAGCCTCCTGCTATGATTCACAGCCACGGGGAAATGATTTTGGATGAAACATGACCACTAGTGATAGACACTGAATCTTTAGTGACACCTTTCAAAATATTTTGACCTTACTCTCCTGTCTGCTATTAAACAGCTACTACATTGCTTCCCAGGAACAGATGCATTTGATAATGAATGCTTTTGGTTATTTTAGGGTTAGAAGAGGCTACATACATTAATGGTTCTTCAGCATGAGGAAATGAGATTATTTCTTCTTAAGCAATGTTCAGCAGTGTTCGAATTAGCTACTGATTAGCTTTCTAATGGTGTAGGTGGTTACACAATGGGTAGGAAGTAAGTTAGAGAGGCAGAATGGATGCCATAGAGGGATAGGTAGGTAATTCAACACAACACCAAACAATGGAAAAGTGACCAATGCTTGATGTAAATGACATTTATCAGAACACAGCTCAATCCTGAAATGATGTCTGGCTTCTCAAGCACATGTGTATGCTGAAAACAAGTTTGTTTTACATCTAAAGTGTACACATTCTACCTAGTGTGGTAATTTCAAGCCATTGCTTTCTTTTCCCATCTCTACTTTGACAGTTTTTGAATTGTAATTCATTACTTGAACCAACTGATTATTCCCCAACTGATACTCCCCAAATGATATTCCCCAGTTTTCATGATACAATAAATATCTTTCCTGCAGACTGGTAGTCACCTGAGGAGAAATGTCAGCATCTTTAAAATGACAGGAGTGGAATGAAATCAGGGACAGTGAGGAACACAAATGACTCATGCATTTCCAGCCCAATCTCGCCTGTAATGAAAAAACAACAAAACTCACTGACAGCAGCAGGTTCAGGGACAAGCCCCAGCGGTTACTGCAATCTCATATTTAAAGCAGAATATAACAATAAAAGGCAGGAGATTTTAGGATGAATGTTATAAACAAAGCATAAAGTGAGAAAAAAACATTCCAAGCTCACAGAGCGCAAACTGAAAGTCTCTTCTGTAATATTCCCTGTTACTGTGCCCTGTGGAGCTTGGAAACTCAGCATCATGCTTTTTAAAATCTAAGTTCTGCCCTGTGTTTTAAGCTTTAGATATGAGAATGAACTGTGGTTAGCACTCCAATTAAGCTTGAAAACCTAGAAGGAAAATAATGTGATTCATTGCTATGTTGGACCCTTCAGTAATCTCATTCTTCTTCATAACATCATCACCTTTGCAGAATTTCTTCATAGGATTTCTACCATCAACACATTTGTTCTATTTCAGCGAGACAACTGAAAGAACACAAAACAGAAAAAGATATTCCTTTAATCTTGAAACTGCCTTTTCCCAGCTGTGAATCTCTCTGAGAAGCTCCATTGCCCTGATGGTTCAAGCAATGAACACCAGCTTATCCCAAAGTTTCATTACTGAGTTAATTTGAAACAAGTTCATTTACTTTTGGATTAACTCATTTATATGAGAATTATTGCAAATTACCACTTTCTCTCATGGTTTGACTTTGGAGAAATGATGAGTCCTTCAGCATGAGTGACAGAAAAAAAATCAACAAGATCCACCTCTTCTGGAGGCAAAAGTTTTCACTGCCCTATAGTGGATTTCATGCTATGCAGTTGCCATCTTGAGGAATGGCAAGAGACTGATGAAACACAAATAGACACATTCCATAGAAAGAATTTATGGTTTAGATCAGCACTTGTTGACAGCTGCCTAGAAACTGTATGCTGTTTAGCTAATATGCTCTTATTTATGATTGGATTGTAAATAAGACAGGAAGTAAAGCATGTGCTTGTCTTTAAAAACACATTCTAAAGTGACACAAAGACAATAAATCTTCCTACTAGGCATAGAACTCCTAAATCCATGAAATCTGGGACCACACTTTCCCCTATTAGCCACATATACCCTACCTTTCTTGCAAGCCCACGGATTTAACTGTGAGAGTAGTTGGATCTGTCTCCGCTTTAATGTCCATTACGCAGTCAAAGACTGGAGTCTCTGGTACAGGATCCAAATCTAGGAAGTCATCCTCATTTTTATCCTCTGTCCACTCTGAGTAGGTGAACGAAGGCTGCCGGCTCACAGATTGGCGTCTGTCCTCTTGTAGTGGAAAGGGAGGGTCTGCTGGGGCTCTCAGGAGATGCCAAAACTGGAGGAAACAAACATTTAAAGAAGCTTTCTGCTTGTAGCCAGCCCTTCCATACAGCCTAGAGGATTGGGCTTTAGGGCACTGTCCCAGCTCACCAGAATGTGTTAGAATTGGAGAGCACAGAAGAGGACAGGAATGTTCCATGCAGGAGTAGTTTTGCGGTGCATGTTACAAGAGATGTTCACATCTCTCCATTCAAACCTGCTTTCAGCCACAGAGGTTTCCACAGAGCTGGTCAGGCTTAACTCGGGGATACAGTGGAAGTGGAATGTGCTTGTGATCATCATATGCAAGCCAACGTGATATCACTGCCCTTTTGTTCAGTTTCTTATCCTTCCTAGGCTTGTTTACAAAATAAAAATCTACTATAGTATTCTACAAATCAGACCTCTCCTGACTTAATGGTTTTCAATCTAAAATTTAGATATAGCTGGGTTAAGAAAAGTCAATATCATTCAACTGAACATCTTTGACAATCTGGCACTGTACCCTGAATTGATGTATAAACCCATTATTTTTTAAATTGAATTTTGATGCATCTGATTCTGAGGCTCAGAATGCCCCTTTCAGTTATTGACCAGTGGCAAAGTGTTCAATTAATTTATCTGATTTAAACATGGTATAAACATTAACTAACAAATATCATGAAATTCTAGGACATCAATGCAATACTAAAGTTCATATTACAAATCAGTGGAAGGTTTGAAATTACATAGATCTAAAAATTGTATGCATCATACTGGTTTGCACAGATGGTGTGACAGAAATCAAATCAGTAGATTGTTTCAATCCTCCACACAGGCTTCAGTTAAAAATTTCAAGCCCACCTCTGGATTCCAGGATCAGGAACCTTAGCCCAGCTTAATCCACCCAGCATTGAACTAGGAGTAATATCACTCAGGCTAAAAGTCATACTAACTATATTGTACTGTCATGCATCCTTCTGAGACTAAGAAGAGGTCTTATTTTCCAAAGTAAAGTCTCTTCCATCCTTTTCTTATACAGCTTTTAAATGGACAGTTGAATTTGGAAAATGTGCCATTAAAAAAGGTCAAATAACTCTTCCTAAGCTACTAAAGCACACTAGCCTGCATAGGATTTTAAAGAACAATTTTCTTGTGCCTGTGTTGTCTTCATGTACTCTCACTTCTCTGAGCCTAAAGAATGAAAGGAAGCGAAGTAAGTTTTAACTTCTGTCCATATTTAGCTTCAGCCAGTGTTAGACCCTCACAAAGCAGCAGTGTTTATTTGACAGTTACAAAATGGTTTTTTCTTTCAATTAATCAAAGTGCACAGGAATTACATCAGGAATCAGAGTACACAGGAATTACATAGGAACATGATTACTAGATTTTCGTGTTACACAAATTTGGGGCCAAGTCTGAACTGAGCCTGTCCTACATGCTTGGGCTGTTGGATGACAAGCAAGAAGCTGGAAGATCTATTTTGATTCCTTGATTTCTAGAGCTTGGCAATCCCAGAGCACAAGCCATGGTTCTTTCTCACACTGCAAGACTATGATAGCTGAGCAGTGCTCAACAGCTCTACACTGCTGGAGTGTGCTGCTGTTACCAGAATCAACACCCATGCCGAGGGCCAAGAGTAAGGTCTAGGTACCAATTCTATGTTACAGATTCTAGGGCTGGTATGGTGACATAGGACTGATTTTACTGGTGATGTAATCCACTATAAATCCAAAGGAACAAAAAGTTCCCCCAAGAAACAAAGCAGCTTTTTCTTTTTCTAGGTTGAAAGAAGCATGTGGTAAATAAGGAGCTGCCCAAGACTCTGGAAGAAACTATGTTGTATTTAAAAGTGATGGGGCTAAACATGGCTTCACAGTGCAAATTGTGTCTGAGAAATCTGGTGGCCTTCTACAGTGGAGTTATAGTTGTGGTGAATAAGGGAAGAGCAGCTGACATGGTCTACCTGGACTTGTGCAAAGCATCTGACACTGTCCTGCATGACATCCTTGTCTCTAAATTGGAGACACGTGGATTTGACAGATGGTCCACTTGATGGCTAAGGAATGGGCTGGATGGTCACACTTGAAGAGTTGTGGTCAATGATTCAATATCCAGGTGGAGCCCGTGATGAGTGGTGTTTCTCAGGGATCAGTATTGAGACCAGGGCTGTTTAACATATTTGTTGGTGACATGGATAGTGGGATCAAGTGAACCCTCAGCAAGTTTGCTGATGACACCAAGCTTTGTGGTGTGGTCAACACGCTGGAGGGAAGGGATGCCAATCACAGGGACCTCGACAGGCTGGAGAGGTGGGCCTGTGTGAACCTCAGGCTGTTCAACAAGACCCTCGTGCAGGTCCTGCATGTGGCCTGGGGCATTCCCAAGCTTAGAAAAAAAAATGAATTGAGAGCAGCCCTGCTGAAAAGGACTGGGGGGGGTTGGTTGATGAGAAGCTCAACATAAACCAGCAACGTGTACTTTCAGTGCAGAAAGCCAATCATACCATGGGCTGCATAAAAATTAGAACAACCAGCAGGTCAAGGGAAGTGATTCTCCCCCTCCACTCTGCCCTCATTGGGCTCCACCGCAAGTTCTGTATCCAGGTCTCGAGTACTCAGCACAAGAAATATGTGGACCTGTTAGAGTGGGTCCAGAAGAGGGCCATGAAGATGGTCAAGGGATGGAGAAAGCTCTCATATGAAGACAGTCAGAGGGAGTTGGGTTGTTCAGCATTGAGAAGAGAAGGCTTTGCGGAGACAACATTGCAGCCTTCTAGTACCAGAAGGAAGCCTATAAAAATGAGGGAGAGCAACTTCTTACATGGGCCAACATGAAGGCTTCAATTTGAAAGAAAGAG
>NW_008681895.1:0-3337 GCF_000695815.1 Acanthisitta chloris
AATGAACAAACTCATATGCAACCTTTTCCACTGCAGATCCGGTCCTCTCTCGAAGGTCCAGCAGCAGCTCTTGTCCTCTGGGAATCCAGCAGGCAAAAGGGCATCTCTGCTGGTCTAAACCCCAGCTTATATCCATGTGGGAATGCTTGGCTCCCCCTCCCCATGTAGGAATGCTTAGCTCCTCTCCTCCCCTCCAGGGTGAGGCATCTCACAGTGGAACTGTGTAACTATGCATGGGTCCCAGACAGCCCACTGAACTGGGACAGCTGAGACAGCTCCCTGAGGGAGCCATCGGGGACAAAGAGATAAGGATCACTGCCCCCACCTGTTTCAACAGCTTGTGGGAGACATTGGAATACATACCACGCGTCACCCCCACGATGCAACCCAGGACAACACCTTAAACTACATCTTAAAACTCACACTCTGTTGGTTTTGTATTCCTAAAGCTTCTGTCCTGCTAGTATCTCCAGAGTACATTCAAACCTTCTCCCCAGTATGTTTTGACAAACTCCAGTGGCTACTAAGAATTGATATAAAAATTCTTAGTAGCCACTACTAAGAATTGATATAAAAAGGCCAGTGAAAGCACTTCCCTGCCCTTGCCTCAGGGCTCTGTGTTGACTCTGCATTCTTAATTTCTGCAAGGGAACACATTTATCCATTGGATTATGCTCGAAATTCTTTGCTTCATGTTGAGAAAGGAAGTGACATTGACAGCTGATCCCAGTGCAGGGACTGGCTGCTGTTGATCATTCATTTGCCTCTGATTTACAGAGACAATCTGAATCTCAAAATTAAATCTAAAGATGAAGCTAAATCTAATTTTACTTGACCTGAGCTAAATCTGAAAGCTGCAGTGAGATTCTCCAAGAGCTCTCTGGACAGTATGTGCCAAGGTCTTCAGGATCCTGCTGGTGATTTTGTGAGTGCTCCTGGTAGCCTGTGAGACTAATGGCTCCTTTATCTCTTCCAGACTGACGCGCGGTTCAGAGAGGAGCAGCTTGTTTCATTTGATAGGTAATAACTTCTTGTACACTTGAGGTTTTCACTGCATAAAATTAAAGTTATTATGGTAAGATGCATTGCTGTAACTGGGGTCAGGCTCTGCCAGCTGAATGAAAAGCAAAAAGAGCTGAAAAGGAATTCTTACACCACTGGTAATACACAGTGGAAAAAATTAACTGCATTATGACAGTACTTTATCCTCATTAAATGCAGATTGTCTGATTACTGCCCTGAGGAGAATAGTAGTGTCCCTAGGATGTGCCAGCTGGAGCTCCTGGTTTTCTGGCCAAGAGTACCAGGCAGGATTTCCCTCAGTGTGGCTCTTCCCACAGAGCTCCATGTTTATGTCATGGGTTTGGGTGTTCTCCAGCAGCCCAGTTGGAGCTATTGCAGAGGCTGCCCAACATTCAGAAGCCCTGGACATTATCTGCTGGTAAACTAAAGCTAGAACATGCACAACAAAACAATGTACTGTCACCTGTCAGACAGTTGCATTGCTCCTGCAGTACCTGTGTGCCTGCATGGCATAGAGCCATGTAAAATGTTACATCAAATCTATGATGTGGTAAAGAGAACCCAGGACTCTTCGGAAGTATCTGTGATAACTGTGTCACCTTCTGCTGTGCTTGAGAGAACTGGCTGAAATCTGTTGGCTCTGTCTGTATAAATCCTTTAACTTTCTGGATCAAGAGGCCTAGTTTCCATGGCTCAGCTATACATCCTCCCCCTGCCAACTGACTTTCATCTGCTCAGCTGCTTGGTGTGCATCCCTTCAGCAGCCCTGGGCACTCACACCAAGTCAGGGTGACCCTACATAGGTGCTGGGATGGGTTTGGAGGCCTTGCACACTAAAGCAAGGGGACCCAGACAGGTACCTGTTCATGCAGAGGCTCTTAGTTCAGTGAGAGATGGTGGCACAGCAGCTGTTCCACATTCAGAGCTGTTCTTGTTCATGCAGAGTTCAGTGAGAGATGGTGGCACAACAGCTGTTCCACATTCAGAGCTGTTCTTGTGGGCTGCATGTCAGAAACTTCTGCTATAAAGATCTGCAAACCCCACAGTCATCGTGGAGCTGAATTGCTGGAGTGCTCAGCTGTCTGATCTGCTCGTGCTGTTTATCTTCAGTTTTTTAGGCACTGTGAGACTTTAAAACTGACTGTTTAGTGTTGTATACCTGAAACTGGAATGCTACAGTGCTTCCTGGCACATTTCTCTGTTGACAAGATGGAGATGTTGCCCTTGAAGAACTTTCTAAGCTGAACATAGAGATGACCTTCTATTATAGGTGCTGAGTTCACTGTAACTGGTGTAACTTGGGCAGCAGTAATGAAGAACCAACTCCTCAGGAGAGAGGTAGACTGGGACGCAGAGTTACTTAGTGTTTAACATCTCTTTTGGTGTGTACTTTAATTTGAAATTTTTACTAGGCTAATGAATTCATATACTAACCCACTTTACTCTTATCTCCAAATGCCAGATAATAAGCTTTGAATCCAGGTGCTTGTCAGGTGTCCTTTTGTTCTGATAATGTTGTGCTTGCAGGCTGCTCTGCATCAAAACTTTCACCCTGATTTCTCCCTTCTGTGGGATGGTGAGAAGGAAGGTACAAGGATTTAAGAGAAAGCAGAACTGAAATAGGCAATTTTTTCCATAATGCTGTAGATAACTCTCACATCCTACAACAGTGTTCTGCACATGTAACTGCTTTCTAGTTTCTTCACTTTTCCTCCTCTGTCCCTTTTTTTAATAGTTCCACTTTGTAACTGTTGTCATGAACCAGTCCTGTCCCTGCACACAGTGGCACGGCCAAGAACCTGGAGATGTTCTATAGGAAACTCTTCAACTTGGACTCACTGGTGCTTTTTGCAGTGTGGAAGAACCTGTTCTCAGAGAAAGTCATATTTTTTCCCCCTCTCTTTCCAGTGGTGAAGATTGGAATCAAATGCAGTCTCAGGAAGAAGATGTGTCAATAACTGAACAGGACCTTGAACTCATTAAAGAAAGAGAAACAGCAATCAGGCAATTAGAGGTGACGAGTAGATGCCGCACAGTTAACAATATTGGGAGATAAACCAAAGGAGTCGTGTGGTGCTATCTAATGGGATGGGCTGAGGAGAGCTGAAGGTGGAGGAACACAGTTCCTTGTAGAGAGGATTGATGCCAAGATCAATCTCCCTGCTCCTGGTGAAGGAGGTATATGTTCCTTCAGTGTTGGCTGCTGCTCCTTCAGAGATGGCAGGAGCAGCTCTTGTTCAGTGTTCAGTTATCTGGGTATTAACTGTTATCTCAATTTCATACTGTGCTAATTGCTACTGTGATGAAACAAATA
>NW_008681895.1:3351-8147 GCF_000695815.1 Acanthisitta chloris
GTCCCAAGTTCATCGCCAGTAACATCAAGCCACCTCAGGCAGTGAGTGGTGGTGTCTGTTCTGAGCCTTTGAGCAATGGTCAGAAGAGGTACCAAGAGTGAGGGTTAGGAAAACTGTACCCAATATTTGTTATAACCTGTTAAACTCTTGTCTCCAGGCAGACATTTTGGATGTCAATCAGATATTTAAGGATTTAGCTGTGATGATTCATGACCAAGGAGATATGATTGGTAAGTGTGCTTAGATAACAGGAAGTTTCTTCTTAGTTCAGTTACATGTTTTGCCTATATAAACTAAATTCTCCAGTATTTTGCATGAAAAGTATTGTGTTTATGGTTCTGTTTTTTAAACACCAAAATTCTGAAATATTTTACAATGAAGTCTCCTGTTTTTTCCATAGATAGCATAGAGGCAAATGTGGAAAGTGCAGAGGTCCATGTGGAAAGAGCCAGTGATCAGTTACAGAGAGCTGCCTATTATCAGGTAAATTCTATATGCTTGCACTGTGGTCAGCTGAGCAGTAACGGAACAGACATGGCAGGGCACACACTGAGGGCTGCAGCACACCAAACAAGTTATTAAAACCAGCCTGTGCAAGTTGGCACTCACTCAAAATTGGCTGCAAGGAATAGCTAAAGCACCTGAGTCAAAAACATGGTCTGTCCCTTCCCCTAGGTGTGCCCTGCAAGTCCAAGGGTTTACCTGTCATTGCTGTTCCTAGGACTTAGCTGAACAGACAAGAACAAATTCTCATGTTGAATTCATCTTGTAAATGTATCAGCCAAGACACCGATGTGCAAAAATCCATGCCCAGACTTGGGAAACTGCTGGTGACCAGGATCTGCAGCACTTCTTTCCAAATGCTGAGTTTCCAGCCATAGTCTGACCCCCCTGTCCCATCAAATCTCTTGCAGGGCTTCTCATTGCTGCTTAAATCTCCTTTGTGTGTGATAGTCAATGTTTCTGGTAGGTTTCTTTCATCATCCTTGTCCTTGTAGGCTCAAGTTCTAGGAAGGAGCGAGGGTTCTGTTTCCTTCCAGGATCTGAAGGGGCTCCAGGGAAGCTGCAGAGGGACTCTTGGGTAGGAACTGCAGGGACAGGACAAGAGGCAAAGGGGAGAAATTGAAAGAGGGAAATTGAGATTAGATCTTAGGCAGAAGTTTTCCCTGTGAGGGTGGTGAGACACTGCCCCAGGTTGCCCAGGGAGGCGGTGGCTGCCCCAAGCCTGGCAGTGTTCACAGCCAGGTTGGCTAAAGCCTTGAGCAACCTGCTCTGGTGGGAGGTGTCCCTGCCCAGGGCAGGGGGTTGGGGCTGGATGATCTCTAAGCTCCACCCCAACCCCTTAACTTGCTATGATACTATGAGTCTATTAAGGAAAAAGGTTCTGTGAAGGAATAAGGGTTCTGCTTTTAGTCAGCCCCATTCAGAGTTTCACTGCTGAGACTTTAGGCTTCCACACAGGATAAATATTGAACTCTTCCAAGCTGTTAAGTGGGAGGTGCTGGAATGCAATAAAACTCTAGTGCTGTTTAGTGCAAGGGAGGGAAGTAACATTTACCATCTGGCAGCATTTGGTATTATTCTTTCTTCCCATGACTTCCTTCACAAAGTTTGGAGGTATTTATAAATCTGGGTTTGGGAGCTTTGGACATGCTTTGGAAGTGTTTTTCTAGATAGAGAAGGAAGTGGTTATATATAACTACCCTCAAATCCTTAGATACCGAGTTAAAAATATTTGGTGTCTATGGACAAACTGTGGGTTTCTGTGATGAATAAAGTGAGCAAAGCTATAAAATCCAAGTACAGTAACTGTGTATGAAATCATTTCATCTGTAGAAATGCAACAGCAAGCCCAAGTGGCCAAGGGCACATTTTATCAGAAGTGCTTAGGAGTTTGATTAGGTCTACAAGTCTACATTGAAGGCCTTGCACACTAAAGCAGGGGGACCTGGACAGGTACCTGTTTGTCCAGAGACTCTTAGCTCAGTGAGAGATGGTGGCACACAGCAGCTCTTCCATGTTCAGAGCTGTTCTTATGCTACATGTCAGAAACTTCTGCTGGAAAGATCTGCAAACTCCACAGTCACCACAGAGCTGAATTGCTGGAATGCTGACCTGCTGAATTTGGAGCTTGCATTTTCCTTGAGGGCAGCAAAACCTGTCACATTTGACTTAACTGCATCTCTTAGACCACTGCACTGCTAAAACTAAACCATCCATCTGTGAGATCATACAGTTTAAGGAACATGTAGAAGTGTTCAGACTATACTGGATGCTTCTCTCAAATAACTGTGGGTGTCAGGTGCTTTGGTTGACCCAAGTTAGTAACATGGGTGGTGGCCTTGCTTTCTCCTCTTGTCCTCTGTTCCCACTGGCAGTGGCTTTTTTTCCTTCTCTTTTTAGAAGAAATCCCGTAAGAAGATCTGTATCCTGATCCTTGGCCTTGCTGTGGTCTGTATAATCATCGGATTCATTATCTGGCAGACAACAAAATGAAACCTTCCCATTGAACTCAGTCTCCCTGCTGAGGTTTCTCCCTCAGAGTGAACAGACTGACTAGTCTCGGAGATGAATTGACCACCTGAGAGAGCACAAGCTGGAACTACTTCTAGTAATAGATATTAGCAACTAATGTGCAATTAACTAGTATTTGGAATTAGTGAACCATGGAGACAGTATTTATCAGTTTATATACAGATTCTCTTGTTTTATGTAACTAAAAATCTTGTGGATTTGCTTTCTGTAATGTATTATTCCCTGTCCCAACTGTATGCTGAAGTGTGATCAGTCATTGGAGATGTCTTGTTTTTGACAAGGGGCACAACTTCAACATTTTGTATGTGTAGGTAACTTTGTTGGACTGGAATGAGTGACATTCAAAAGCAGCATACCACCAGGTCACATTACCTAAATCCAGCAGTTTCTAAAGTCCCCACTGTCTGCCCCATGGTTTTATTGTCTCCAGGTGGCTGTGGTTCTACATTCTCTTGAAGAGAAAGCTGATGTAACAGATTTGAGAGGCAAGGAGAGCATGTATGGATAGTTAGAACCACTCATGCTGGTCAGTTTAGCCTCGAGACTCATAACTGTGCTTAAGTTTTTTGAACCTGATTGGGGTGGGTTTTTTCCCAAAATGCATCATTTGAGGCCAGAATGTTCTTTGACTTACAATCTAACAAGCGACTTCCTTAGGCAAACTAGCTGGTGGTTGATTAGTGGACAAATAAATCTCTTCCAATGCTGACTTTCAAGCACTGGAAATACAGAGTTTAGCTGCTCACTCCCAATTGTTTCTAGGAGGTTTTAGGGAGAAGATCGTACCAAGGTGCGGAAAGGACGCCTAAGTTTACAAGCTAGCAGGATAGATGAGTGTTAACAGAAATCTTGCTTCTGCAGAGTACTCCTGAAACTCACTTGCAGTGTACTAGTGAATATTATGTGTGGCTTGTGAGCATCTGATGTTTTCCATTCTTTAATGAAGCAGGAAGTGCAGGAACTGGCTGAGTGAAGTGCTAGGATTTTTCAGACTGAGGATGTGTGTGCAGATGGAGAAGATAGCTGGTTCCAGCTGGTAGAGCTGGGCAGAACACAGCAGCCGCTCCCCACTTCCACGTAGCTCTGAACTGACATGCACTGAGGGAGCAGGAATCTGTCCAAAGCCCAAGGGAGTGTGGCAAATGCAGCATACTGACCCATTTTGTATATAATCCCTTTTCCATGTCTCCTGTATAATAAAGTAAATGTGAAAGCTGGGAAGGGAGTGTTCTCCCATTGCACAGTGGTTTGCACTATTGCGCCATCATTCCATCTCATAACCATCAATAAACACTTTTAAAAGCCTCTGGCAGAGCTCTTTTCTCTTGTAGTTTGGGCACAGGCACAGGTGTGTTTGCAGTCCTCTCTGTAAGCAGAGCAGAAGACTCTCATCAGCACAGCAGTGTCTCCTGCAGCTTTAGCTCAGTGTCTCTGATTCTTGGGAATGAAACTAGCTGAAAACGTTGAATTCCTTTTACAAGGACATGCACAACACTCCTGTGCAGAGTCCTGTACTACAGCTGATCCCGGAAAAATGAATCTCATGCCCCAGAGCAGTGTTGGGTCAGCTTGGACTATTTTGCTTGTTGCTAGAACTTAGAGACTTTGCTGAGCCTGTATGGGAAAATCTGACTTGAAAACAAGGAAACTGTGTGTTCTTCTGCTCCTTTTTGAAACTGTTTCTGGGAAAGGGTGGAGCCTGGAGCCTTGTGCCTGGGCAGATTCCTTTGGATGTCACACTGCTGTATAAGAATGAGAGCACTCACCCCCACACCAAGCCTCAAAGGTAGCCTGGGTGCATGATGTGTGGGCTCCATCCTTCCTCTGGCCTGTTTCAGTCCTCAGGAATTGAGGACACTGGTCCAGGTTTGCTGGGCTCAGGCCTGCTCTAGCTGCTTGACTTCTTTCTCCTCTCTCTGCATATCATTAGATATGTCTGCAGAACTGCTGCAGACATTATTTTGAACAGTCTTGACTGAGGTTCCTGAGCTTCAAAAAATCACCTCAGAAACTCTCCTTGCTGTTGCTGCAGCATTCTGGCAGGGTGTTTTCTGCCACTCTGGGCGTAGCTGGAAACACGCAGGGGAGCTCCAGGGAAGGGGCAGCACGCCCTGCCGCCCGGCGCGGGGCTGAGCCACAGCCCTGGGGCAGCTGCGGCTTCCCGGGGCTGTAACGGAGCACTGAGGATTTTTGTCGCGCCGGCTCGGGCGCGTGTCCCCGCAGTGCAGCGCTGCCCCGGGGACAGAGGCTGTGCCCCGAGT